>NC_092591.1:57787500-58057500 GCF_047663525.1 Anas platyrhynchos
CAGCTGTCTGACCACAGCTGCGTAAGTGCCCTGACAGCAGCCAGCAAACACCATCACTGCTGTTCAGTAGCACCGGAATTCCTCAAAGAGGTTTCCCATGAAAAGTCCATTGGATCTCAAGGCCATGGTTATTACTCTTCTTCCCAGCATTTATAGAATAATCACAACACTCACAAGCCCCTTTCACAATTTTAAAAGGAACAGTATCAGAAAGGATCTGATTTCTCCATCAGCAGCAACAAATGAGTTAGACTGTACAAGTACAATTACACAGACCTAAACTGTCACATGATATGCTGGACTTCTCTCACCATAAAGGAAAACCATCAGTGTAGGTATGGAGATTCAAAACCAGGTATGGGAAAAAACATCCTTTCTAGGATGAGAACGATTGGCTTTAAAAATATTCTGGCTGTTTTAATCAAACAGCCCGCATAAAAAGTCTTCAATGGAACAGCTATGCTGATGCCAACTGATACACTGACTGAAAACTTAACCCATATATCTCTATTCATCTTCCCTTTGTATCTGCAGAAACCTAAAGAATGAAATAAATAACAAAAAGCAGGCAAATAATAGAGAAAACATGCACAAAAACAGAACAAGTTTCTAAAGAAGCAGAAAGAGCTGAAGCACAAGATCTCAAAATCTTTTTGATGAAAAGTATTCCACCAGCTTTTTAAACTCTCATCAGTTCAAATGCCTCTTCATTTTTTTCCTCCAAAAGAAAATCTGAAGAAGGAAAAATAAAGGCAAAACACACATGGGAAATGCAGCAAGGCGAGTAGATGAATGAAAGTTTAACTGTTTTGCCTTTATGCAAGGAAAACATCAGACCACAGCGCAGGGAGAAGCAAAGGCTGAGACCCTTGAGTTCCTGTGATAAATCTAAAGCTCGCACATTAAAGCTCCCCTTTGTTGAAAACGCTGTTAGACACAACAAAACAGAAATGTTACGTAAGTGCAAGCTCTGCCTCTGACCTTTCACTCTGTAACCGTCAGGCTTCATTAATTTTCACAAGGCCTGACAGCTCTAGCGTTAATACTCACACTTGCTGATCGAGCCACACAGCAGGTTCAGACTGCTACCTTCTCCTCTGAAACTCATGCATTAGGATTTCTTCCATGCTGGCAATGGAAAACCAAGTCTAAGAAACATTAAACACAAAAAACTACGTTACAATAATGCCAAGGTTGAGTCATAAACCCATGAAAGCAAGGAAGTATCAAGTGAATCTTGCCTCAGCACCTGTAACTCGTCTACCCAGTGCCAGGATGCTGCAGCCTGTATGGTCCACTTTGAGTGACCACAGATGTAGGCTCTGCTGTACCTATGTGGTCACATATGAGCCCTCTGAGGCTGCAGAATTGGTGGTGCCTAATACCAAGTACTTCTGCTCTCTCCCATCTAGGTAAATGAATTGAATTTGGTACAACACTGGGCCACAACATCACCAAACACAGCATGAACCCTGCAACAGGGCCATATATACTGCCGAACCTAGTTAGCTACCGGTCTGATTTAACGAAGCTCTGACATCGTAAAGATTCCTTGCTTTTATGTATTTATGTCTCAACCATAACATTATTCTAATGTAACTGTTTGTGATTAATATCCTTCTCCTCTAATAGAAGGAAAGTAGCATAACATGAAGGACAACCTTTTGTTTCACTTCAGCATTGCACAGCTTCTGTAGCATTCCGACATTACACACGTTGGGTTTTGATCTCAAAGTCATTTTTGATTTCATCTGACTTCTGTTATTGATTTTTTTTCTTGAAACAGAAGGTTTCACCAAGGTTTTATCAATTAATACATGACATTTATTTGCTTTGAAAAAGAATCTGAAGGTTTTGTTTAGTCTAAGCTCAAAAAAAAATATCCTCAGGATTTTGCAGCTCACAGCACTGCCAACTGTAGGTGTAAGAAGTCCCCAAAATTGGCTTTAAAATTATCATAATTGGAACTTAAACAGCACAGATTTCCCTGTTTATGAGTCCACAGAAAGGGTTTCTTTTCAGGCTTGTATTTATGTAACCAAAAAGATGAAGCTTTCAAAAAAAAATTAAATCGTGTAACTTAAAATCAAAAAAGCTGACAGCTATGAAGTTTCCCTTTAAATTTAGCGAATTCTCAACACAACACCCTCACTGCAAATCACAATAGCCTTATTTTTCCCTTTCATTTCTAAAAAGGATTCTTGCAGAAACGGTAGTTCCTCCTCCACTTCTGCTTCCTATAAACAAAGCAATACATAAAGGCCTAGCACGACCACTTTGGTGCTGCATGCATGCTTTTAGAGAGATGTTTTAAGTGAAATAGAGTTCACTTGGGACATTACGTAAGGTTTTCAGCCAAGAACTACTTTTTGTCTGGTAGAGTGGAAGGGTATTTATTCCTTTAAACAGGATTACCCCATATTTACACTTAACATGAAATTCGCATCTTATCTCCTATAGTTTTTGGTCTATCCATCCTGTAGGCAGATATACGGAAGTGTTATATTTTGTCCAACAGTTTTACATTTTCTCCTGTGACCATGAACATGAAACATCAATGCATTAAGATGTAACGCACCAGAGCCAATGAGTTTTAGACTGATTTCAGCTCAGTGCTGAAAATGGAAACAAAGCATGCCTTCACAGGGCCAGCAGGGCTACACAGAAATGTTCTTCTTCAACTTGATTAAGACAAAATTGAAAAGGAATGGGTTTGGTTACTATTGTATTAGGCTAAAATAAGAAATGAACCCTAGCACTACCTAAATCTAATATGAAAAAGCCATCTTTGTTTCAAAATTTTCAAAGCATTCTCTATAAAAGCATCACAGATCAATTTACATGGTACTTTTGCCAATAAGCAAAACGAAATCACAAGTTCCAATTGGCTTAACTCATATTGGAAAGTGTGAAAGCAAATGCTAGTAAATGCAATTACTGCAAACAAACTCCATTTTCTTCACTCAGGAGGGAATTTCAGGGAATATTTTATTGCCCTCAAATAATATTTCTAAAGGCATCAATACACAATTCTATTTTCTTTTTGGAGTCCCCCCCACACACGCTATATAACCTAATCCTCTATAAGGAATCTCACCAGTTTTTGAAATAATATATTGGTAGTTGATATTACCTTGTGCACACACATACTGTATCAATTTAAATGATTATTCTCAGTGAATCTTAAGAACGTCAAAACCAGCAGTCACTGTCTGACACAAACAGCTCTGGACCTATTTTCATAACATGCCCTTTGTCTCTGTAATTTACAATTTCAATTAAGTCTTTTATATATTTATAAAAAATAAATGAATAAAAGCCATACAAAAGGAGGTCATCTTGAGAACAATTATACAGAAAGTAATTAAGTTAATCATAATCATCACAGACGATAGCTTGGTACATGTACGTGTATTTTCACACTACAAAAACCTGGCAAGCGCTAAGGGCACGTTTTACCAGACAAAATGATATCTTTTAAAAAAGAATGAGTCTGGTTGGCAATTTTTCACTCCTTACTGAAAGAAACTTGCTGCAAATCAATTAGAATTATGAATAAAGGCCCCAGATCTAGAGTGCCTCAGATTGTTCTTCTGCCTCACCAACAGGCAGCTTCATGGGAGCAGCAAGGCTGAGAAATGGACCTGGACCAAGATATTTCCAATATTTACCTACAGATCTTAAAATAAATGCGTAAACAAACTAATCAGGATTTGCAATTAATTGCCAGAAACATTCTCTTCTTTCCTCTCTGACCACATTCCCATTAACTGTTTCCTCATTTTTAAAGGAAAGACGCAGAGTCTCTGTGGCTTACAATTGCCAAAGCACAGGCAGACACCTCCCTCTGCCTCGCAGCCTGGGAAGCCAAGTCAGTATTTCTGAACAATCCCTTCAAATGCCTCCTTTTTTCTCCATCCCAGAAAGGTGATCAGAACATTCCTTACGAGAAGAAAAATCTCCACTACATAAAAGGGAAACTTCTGATACCTAGTTTAATTTTCTTCTGATATTGCAGTGTCTTTAACATACCTTTTCCATTTCTGTACATGGAACTGAATATCCTCCTTTGATTTTTGAGCACGCTACTGAAAAACACTAAAACATACCAGTGCCCAGACTCACCTGACTACCAAACACTAACATAACATGAATAGAGTCCAATAAAGGCAAGGAAGAATTAATAAGCAGGAACAGCAAGAATAATCACAAGTAAAATAAACCAAAAGGAAGAAGAAAAATAAGGTAACGTGTTTTTAAACTATCATAAAGGTTTTAAAAGCATAGAAAGCTGTCTAAAAGCAGGACATCAGCTTTTTAGTAACTCTAAGAATGTAACATCTTCCAATGTGCTAAAGCAATTAGCTGCTTCTGAAACATGATGCTGTATGCATTTGTTGTGGTTTTACTTGTAAGCATTTAGTGTAGGAAGCAAATCGGATATTCAGAATGGTTTTTTAAACATGTTTTCAGATGGCCATGCTGATGTTGGTTGGGAATTGTTTCTCCCTCTTGTAAGTCACAAGAGAAGAAATCTAAAACCTGAACTAAACTCTCTGCCTAGAAGCAGACCAGTACGCTTCCGACAGCACTGTGCACTGCGTTTCACAATTACCTTCACAGTCCGCCCCCGAATTTTTTAAAGGATAAAAAAAGACGAAGTCCTGAGAGAACGCAAACAGAAATTACAGTCAACTAAAAATATTCAGGCAGATCTCTGCGATCCTCCAGTACTATCTTCTGAATCCCACAGTCAAATTTGTTCTTCTCCATAAACCTAAACATTCCATTGCAGTCTTTCAAGATGGTCTTGGATATCAGGGATCTCCTGAGCCCTGTAAGGAAATTCCTTTTAATAATCCAGCCCGCAGAGAGATTTCTTAGCTACTAAAGGAGACAACCAAATCACTCCAGCTGTATCATCTTATTACAATGAACTGAATTTCTCATATTCCATTTTTTGTTTTGTTTTGTTTTCCCTTAGCCATCCACAGTTGCCTGAAGAGAATGCCACATAGCCTCATATTTTCCGTGTAGGTTTAAGCACATATACTAAGCCCTAACATTAAAAAATAAGGAAGGAAACTAATCCTGAAAGCAGCTCTAAAGTGAAACTGGGATTCCAATGGAAATCGGAGCCAGCAAGTTCTGAGTTCTCAATTGCACCTCTGGTACTACTTTTTCCACCTCCTCTCTTCTTCAGCTTCGCAGAATTTCAATTCCCAAGTTACTTATGTCACAGCACCCCAGAGCCCCATGACAGAAAGTTCAGACTGAAGACTTTTAAAAATCCAAGGCATCACTCTTCAACTTGTAATGGGCAAACCTATGTGCCCAAACACCTCCTAACCATCCTTCCAAAGAAGGGTAACAAAAGAAATGAATGGAAATAGTGTACAGAATATAAACTTCATTCTGCAATATCAGAGTTCAGGTGCTTTGTATGTGCCTGACCTCACTCAGGTAAGCCTTATCTTTCTGTCCCTGCTACTACACGTACTTGGGCCCTCTGCCCCAGCCATCTCTGCTCCTTATTAAAATAAGGATAATAGTAAGTTCCTAACATATTAAGGTAATTAAATATTTTTAAAGCAAGCTAACAGAGTATGTGTGATTCATGGTACTTATATCTGTGCACTTGAATTTACAGTAACATTTTCGTGAAGTGTTGTAAAAGCTCTATGATGCAGCATCTGTAGTTTCCCTTTGTGTACAGAAAATACACCAAGGACCGTGGTAGATGAGTAAGGATTTCTCTATCATTAAATGCTATCATTAACTGCTGGGGTATGCAGCATTTGCAATTTTTGATCTACTGTGCTTTCTTCAGAGCAGGGTGTTTCTCGGCTTATCCATTTTAGTCACCATTTCTAGACTAAAAAAAGAAAAAAAATGCCATAAAAAGGCAAGATATGCAGATCTTAACTTTTGCTGAATAACACAGCATAGTTCATCACAGCTGGTCATTAAGACAAAGCACTACCAGAACAGCTATTTCAGTCACTTACACAAAGGTAACAATTTATGTCTTATTTATACTCCTTTCTGCTAAGGTTTTGCCCTTTCACCTCAAAGGCAAGCATCATTGTTTTTACAGCTGGCTTCACGGAAGCATTTGTTTATGAATGGCTATATTGCTTCCACTATAACTGTACACGCCATCCTCTCTACGAACTCAGTCAAATGTCAGCCCTCATTTTAGCACATCTACCCAGAGCTGTCCGTCAGCAAAGCAGCAGCTCTTCCTCCCCTCTGCCCCCAGCGCTGCCCCATGGGGACTGCCCAGGTGTCGGGCACAGCACAGCATCCCCTGAGCCACTCTTGCTCAATCCTGCCCCGCTTTCCAAGTCTAGCAAATGCCACAGGGCTGTTATTTGCAGCCAGGTGACTGTTCCTGGGGAATGGCTTCCCCTACAGCAGACCCTACAGACACCGGGGCTGTTCCAGGAATTCCTTTACCAGGGGTTACGAAGGGATGTTAGTCGGGGACTAGTTAGTCTCAGGAGCATCAGCACTGCCAGCGCTGTTACTTAATTCCCAGTGACCTCCAAAGCTTCCAAAGCACAGGAGAGCAGAAGGGATGAACTCCTTCCTCACAACGCTCAGGAGAAATCTCTTGCAGAAAAAGGCAGAAAACTTCATGGTTGCCTTGCAGTTTTCTGCTCGTCTCTCAGCAGGGAATGCAAATAGCAAATGCCTCTTACGGAGTGGGGGGATTCAAGGGTAGCACACAAGGGAGGGCAGCTCAGATGACAGTAAGGAAGCACAGGAACATTTTAGCATGTGCAGCTCTGTTTTAATCTAAAACTCTTTTTCTTTCTATTGGTAGTTACGCACAAAAAAAAAAAAAAAAAAAAAAAAGGCAACACTGAGGAGAAAAGGAGCTATTGTACCCTGGTGCCTGGCTTGTAATATTAAAGATTGTGGTTCATTAGGAGAGACGTGTGTAACCCTGGGGCCTGCAAGTTTCACTCATCATAAGTCACAGGAAATTCAGAAGTACAGAGTGTTCCTGAGCTCTCATTTGTTAATTTCATTATCTTGGGAAGAAATGAAGCTCTGGAAAACGCAGGTGAATCTCTGCTACTTTACGTCCCCATGTCCTCATTTGTCTTTCTTTCCTCTGGAGCTGCCGTCCCTCCCCCAGTTTGAAGTCATTTTGTTCTCTCCTGTGTTGGCTTCGCATCTCCTTGCCCCTCTCCTTGCAGTGCTATCCCCTGTTGTGCTGCTTTGTTCCTCTTCTGCTACAGGCCCAGCAATGGGAAGAGAGGCTTTAGGAGCCATCACCTCGCAGCTGGCAGGCAGCACAGAGACACAAGGCAGCTCCGGGAAGCAAGGCACCGCCGCTAGCCCTGGGACACAGCAGCACAGCTTTTCACCCTGCCACGCTCAGGGTGACAAACAGGACGCAGAAAACACAAATTCCTCCTCCAACACAAGCTGAGCTCTGGCAGGAGTTCTCCTCCCCTTTTTCTCCCCACCGGTAGTACCACGTTGCCCACGAACACAACAGCTGTCCCCTGAAATCAAACTATCCCCTCAATGTCACCAACACAGGCTTCAAGCACTTCTAACAGGCACGCTGGGAGGTGGGGGGCAGGGGGGGGAAGAGAGGGTGCTGCCCAGGTTTTTGTTTCACAGTCCTTTTGTGCCAGGACTTCATCACTCCCACTACGTAAAATCCCTGCAGAATTTGTCAGAGCTCAAAGCCTCGGCTTCACCCACTGGAACAAGAGGGTTAATTAACAGGCTACACAGGCTGCTTATAGCCAGTAAGAAGCAACCATCTATTTTTCTTTAATAAAAAAAAGTCAGTAATTCTTGGAACATTTATTAACCCCCTAGTATTGGCAATTACTGTAAGATAAAGGTCTGCCAGTCTTGCATTAACATAAATTGCTGCATGTTGCTTTTCTACTGCATAGTAATGTCCACAGTACTGTGAATAAATGCTAACATTTGGGTTTTAAGCTTGATTCAACCCCTCAATCTAACGTGTTTAGCAGATCTTCACTCTCACAGACTGCCCACAAAAAAAAATATCATTTTCTACGAAGCAAAAAAAAAATGCAATAAGGCATTTCACTGAGGTACCATTTCTGTAGCTCAGTTTAAGGTGATCTCACACACTGAAAACTGAAACTGAAAAGAGGAAGGGGGGCACGAAGCACAAAACCCAGAAACCATTCCTGCTGTCTGTCAGCTTCTGTAGTCACATACAACATTAAAAAAAGAGTGGTGATTAAAAAAAAAAAAAGTCTCTGTAATAGACAGGACACTGCCAACCAGCTTTAAATTGAATTACACAGCCTGCTAATCTTTATGATGAAATAAAATTTCTTTGAACACTACACATTATACTAAAATCTGCAGCGCTTTCTCCCCATAGCCCCAACCTCTCTCTGCTCGAACCAACTCCTCCACCCCCTGAGACCATTGTTCTCTCTGAGCAGGAATGTGCTGCTCTGCTAACCCAAAGACTCCTTATTTTAATTAGATATTGTTAATACGACGTGCGTGATGTGAAAATGTAAGTGACAGGAGTTTTTGCACTTTGCATATTTTGATGCAACAATTAATTTTGGTGACAATAAACTGCTGGTGACTGCTTGCCACTGGAATCATTCCCACAGCTGCTGTGTGTCTGCTGCAGCAAGGCTCCTGGAACAATCCGGTGACAACGCCCACAAAACTTTCTGTTTGGATAGCGTTACTTGCTTGATAACTGGTCACTGCAACAACCACAGATACGGGGGAAAGAAGGAAGTGAAAGAAAGAATTATTTTGATTACTTTAGAATTTTGTTTTCATTACGGCCCTGCTATTTGAAACCTGATCATTCCCTGCCCTTTTAAGACAACAGCAGACCAGGGAAACAGATCCAAGAAGCCACTGAGCAATTTCTGTGATTGAAAGTCCTGTTCAAGACTTGTGCAATACTTTCCAATGCTCTCTTGCTCCTCTCCTTCATTGAAAATTACCGAGCAAGTACACTAGATTTGAACACATGAAGAACTACTTCATCTAGAACATTATTCGCTTTGAAAGCATATTTAACCTGAGCCATTTCCTAATGGCTGTCAAGTAACACTTCAGTATTTGGCGTGGCTGATTGCGTTTAGCAATACACAACTTGTACTGAGCATTTTACGCTGTATCTCCAGTAAGTAGGTGACTACAATATAAGAAAAAAAAAAGCTCAAAGTTTCTTTGTGTGCCATTAACAGACAGCAGAAGTAGTTTCTTGTGAAATTTCTTCACAAAAAGTTGCCAGGAGTAACAAGAGCAGAACAAGAAACAAGTGATGAGATATGAATAAATTCACGTGCAATTTCTGCATAAGCACCGGTGTTACTGAGTGGAAATAGTAGTAGTTTGTGTGGAAATAATAGCACTTTATTTGATCTTTTAAGTTATACTTTAAGGTATCTGTTGCCCACAAAGCACGTAATAAATATCTGACTCAGAGCAGAGGATAAATATAAAGAAGGAACTAAAAGAAACACAGAACAAATGTAGGAAAAAAAAATAGGGTTCTTGCATTTTTCTCCTTTTCACTATAGGCTGCTACATCAGGAAAACATTATTCAGCCTATTACAAAAAAATGCACCTGGCTGTATTTTCCTGTTATTTTATAAATACAATAAAATGCAACATGGAAATTACTTCTGTGTTCCACTGAGAAGAAAAAAATGAAGATCAGTACTACTATGCAAACAAAAGCTGAGAACTGATGACTAACCTTGTTCAAGCCACATGGGAATTTAGAACTAAGTACAAATTAGAATTTAACAGTGACATTAAACAGTTCAAGTTAGAGCAAAAGCAAAGGTAATAGTCTTAAGAATTCATATTGCAATAAAATCTAAACGAACTTGGAAGAATCCTTATAAAACTTTAGCGTAAAGATGGAATGAGATACATATTCCAGAAAACTAAGTAAGGAAAACCAAAACTTGCCTAAGACTCTAAATTCCATCATATAAATGCTTTTTTGTTGCTGGTGTTTTAAAAGAAATTGCATCAACATATTCCGTGCTCATAAAACTCTACATGCATCGCCTATTAGAATTACTAAGCAGGTTGATGTGGTACAACTGTCTGCACAGGCTTGCTGGTACACCATTAAGTCTGTTAGTCTCCAGTTCAGAGCATCCCCGAAGCTGGCAGCCGACCTGGTCTGGCCCTACAAATCACACAGAGCTCCTAAAGGAGCTTTCTTTTCTAGATGTAAAGAGGAATGCAGGTACCAACCTCTTGCTAAAATACACGCAGCTCATTCCGCTGTCTGAAGCCTGAAGTAGCTCCTCGCTGAAACCCCTGACAGAAGACATCGCTGTTTTCAAAATCAGACTAATAGACATTTCAGGAAGTTGCTTCCCTCTCTCCCAGAACAGCTGTGCTAAACTCATACTTACAGGATTAAAGCTACCTCAGCATTTTCTTTCACTTGCAATGAATGCAATTTTTTTTCCAACTGTTAAAGAGTTTTGTTCATCAAAACGGTATTTTATGTTTAGTCACTTAATTATTCATTCTGGCTAAAACAAGTAGAGCAATGTAGAGTTCAAAATATGTTCCAGATGGTAAAAACACAAATCAGAAATAAATCATTTTATAAAAATAGGAAAAAATTTGTTTTTATTGCCATAATTTTCCTTTAAAATATGCATAAGCTTCCTTTTGGATCTAAATTAGATTGGAATACTTTGAGCTAATATCCCTCTGAGTTTTGAAAAATTTAAGAGCTGATTTGTTTTTGTAAAAAAAAAAAAGTCTCATGTCAGATGCTAAGATAATTTTCACATCTGAAATACACTTGTAAGGAGCAGAAGTTCTGAATGACAAACAGTTGGTCACAGTGAAATTGTTTTCAGTGCACAGAATCTAAAGGAACACAGCCACACAAAGCCCCACGTGGAATTTCCCTGGATAGGAGATCAAGCCTTGGTAAAATGAGGGAACAACTGAGCCTGACAGAGTGAGAAAGAATATATGAAGACTGTGACCCTGAATTTTAAAACGGTGATAAGAAAAGCGCTTGAATTTATCATACTATTTTGTTACAGCTCTTCCCCCTCCCCCCCATTAAGTATATTATCTTAAAGATCAAAGACTGTTTTGGCAGGTCCTAGCTGACAATTTTGGATATAATTTCAAGTTCTTACAGGAGCTAAATGAAGAAATGTAAGTGTAGACAAAACCTGCCTATCCATGCCTCCACACCACATTTCAGAGCCTCTTGTCTTGCCATTTTTTCCATGTTACAGCCAACACTTCCAACCTGAAGCAGCTGTTTTCAGAACTAAACCTTCATCCGTGAGTAGAAACATGGACTGTAACATCAGTCCTACTAAAACAAAAATAAACTTTAAAAGAAGCGACAGTACATTTCTGAGGACCATGTCCACACAAGCAGCAAGAAAAACCCCACATTAAAATAGTACAGCCACGTTTTTCTCCTCACTTTAAATAACATGATAGAGGAACTACACCACAGGAAAAAAAAGCTGAATTTTTATTTTAGTTGTATCAACACTAAACACAAAGATATGTTACAGGTAAATAAGGACTTGTTACAGTCCAAACCATAGGTAATTGGTCATAAAAACGTTCAAAGAATTCCTCAACTCCTAGGATAACAGGGCAATGATAGGATAAAATCCTAAACATGCATTCAAAACAAAAACAAAACATGAAAGAAAAAATATAATTAGGCTGCCAAATCCCCAAACAACTGAGAAAAAAATCTAGTCAAATTTTACTCTCACTGCCACAAGTTGTTAACTGGCAGTAATTTCACCTCCTGGATTTATCCACTGGCCCTGCAGAGTTTTGCCTGGTTTGTCCTGTAATATTCCTTATATTAGAAATGTTGCATTGAAAACAACACAACACAGTAAGAGAGAGCTACAAGGAAAAGATAATCTGAAGGAAAAAAATGTCTTTCTGAGAAAAATGATTAGAATGGATGCAAATTATTCACCCAAGCAAGGGCCTGCACAATCAAGCTAATTGAGCCCAATAAGCATCCTATCACTCATTAAAGATACATCTACCCGAGTTTAGCTTGGCTTTCTTTTCATTTCACTTCTTCTGAGCTATTCAATCCCTTCCCATCACACAGGAAAGGAAGTATTATATTAAGACAGAGTTATAATTAGACATTCCTGTATTTCATTCCCATATGTGACTGAATGAGAATGGCTGAGGGAAATATGAACAATGAGAATAACGCTATGTTGAATACGTTCAGTAAGAAATATACGGTGATATAATAATGTCATAGTTCTTCCTCAGCACAAACTGTTGTGTTTACTGCAAGGTCAGTTAAGTTACTATCAGAGATTTTTAATGAAAACAATTATAAATTTAAAATAACTGTGTTTAAAGCATTTAACAGTCACTGAGGTCAAGTGATTACAGCAGTTACAAGACCCGAGGGACGTGTTCACACCAAAACAAAGTGAATAAATTACCTCAGCCAGTGTATGCAATCACTAAGTGACCACAGAGGTTACTCAATGTATGAGCCTAGATGACTTTCATGCAAAACCAATAATGAAAATTTATCATGCAAAGAAAAAAAAAAAAAAAACATAAGAATTAGTAAAAAGTTGCACGATGGGCTGAAAGCTAGGAAAAACAGGAGGGAGGACATGAAAGCACGTTCTGTGATTCAGCTGCAAAGAGGAGGAAGAATGAATGTATGTTAACAAAGTGGATGGACAAGATGCTGTACATTTTGCCCAGGTGAAATACGCAGACTTGCAAAGGTATGCAAGACCCACAGTTGTAAAGTCACAGGGTTGATGGAATTGCTCTCAATCCTATGCAATGTTGACATACGTAACAGCCAGTGAAATAAAATCGAGACAGAAGTTAAGAATCATCACCCTTTAAATTTTCCCTTGGATTTCTCCTGTTAAGAAAATTAGGCAACTGTCATCGTGGTTTTGTTATCCCATTATATAATCCTAGTGGAGGGTTGAGCCCCTGTTGTTTCACCACCAATAGGTAAACTAAGCTGTAAAATGAAGTCTAGCTTTAATTTTGCTTCATTCCCTAAAGGTGATAGAAATGCCTTGTCTTTATTACTGCTTTACAACAGGCTTGCCAGGGAAGAAAACCAAACATGCAAAAGATATGAAACCGTTTTCTGTAAGGATAACCTTGTGTTTGATGGGAGTTCTCAGTGCATTGTTTTGGAATAAGGTTCCTACCAAATACGATGATGAAAGATGCTTTCCCCTGTATGGCAGCAAAAAAAGGAATCCTCCTCATCCCTGCCTGCCACTGGTAAGTACTTTTTATACTATTACATGTCACTTCACAACCTTGAAGGTATTAATTTTCACAATATGCACAGCAAATAGTAATATGTGATTACTCCCAGCTTACAGACAGGAGCCTGAAATAAAGTGGCAAGAGGACGTGCATGAATTCATAGTGTTTTGATTCCAGATGAGGAGAGGGCAGCACCGGAGCAAATATTCACCATTATGACATGACTCCACAGGGGAATCAATTTGCAGCCTCACTTCATACTAGAAACCTAATAACCACTATTGTTTTATATATGAAGATGCAAGAGTAGACTGTGCATGTAAAAAAATAAAAAAATAAAAAAAAAAAACAGACACACACCACAATGAAATACCAGAACAGATTTTCTCTGTACCTGAAATACGAAAGCCTGAGGCCGAAACCAGCAGGCTCTCTCACAGCTTCCAGCCAGTTTCAGTGACACAGACTGCCAAGGAATGCAAAACCTGCTTTCTCAGATAAGCACCACACTGACTTCTGCAAGAACCATATATTTGTTAAGAAAGCCCCATGATAAATTATTGAGGCTGGAACAAAACCTATTTAAAGGGTTATAATCCTTCTGTTGTAAATGTTAAACCAAGAATGTATGATAAAACAGCGTCATCATGAAATACCTGTAAAACACAAGGGGAATGCCAAATGGCTACTGATACTCTTAAGAGTCCCGGTGAAAGACTAAGAACATAAGAGCAGCTTACTTGCTCTGGCTTTCAGCAGTAAGTATTGAGTTAACATTTTCCAACAGAAAGCAAGGGACATGGGCTCTGGCTGTACCAAAATACTTGTGTAATGACCTGAAGTCCAAAGACAAATTTTGGGGCAGACTTCATAAGTCTACACTCTCCAGAAAGCAATTCCTTTCCTGGAGCTGACTGATACAAAGCCCATCTGTGGCAACTGAACCTCACTGCAGAGCAGTGCTGCCCACCTTCTCTACCAGGGCTGCAACTCAGTGGAGACCACACTGCCCGACCCCAGGGAAGCTGTGCAGCCTCCCACAGTCCTTACGTTGCTTGCTCCTTCTCTTCCTCTTCCACAGTACTTGAACATTTCCAGGTCACCACAAAGAATGCATAAAAAGGAAAATGATTCCTATTGTGTCTTCCCTTGACCTATGTACATACCCACCTATTTCCCATACCACTTCTTTTTTCCTAGCCTTGTAGCCTTGTGATTACATTTGAGAGAAAGGAGAGTTTTGAGGCCATAAAATCTGGTACTGCTTTCTAGAAATAAGATCAGTAAAATGGAATTACAGTAATACAGCAGTACCTGAGAGCCCCAGTCCTGCATGCACAGCCATAAAAAGATGGAAAAGCATTCTTTAAAATTAGGCTAGAGAAATCAGAGGAGGTCATAAGAAAGACAGAAAGAACAGTGTGGAGAAAATGCAAAGGTAGGTGAAAAAGACAGACTACGAAAGCTCTTTTATTTAAAAATTGCTTTTGTAAATCTTTAATATTCTTTACTTAGCTCTTGAAGGGTCAGCCAACGAACTCCAATGGAATAAAATTAGGCTATTAAAGACATGTAGAGATGCAGCCATCACACAGCATGCAAAAAAGACTTCAGTGACTGAGGTAAAGCATGATGACAAAGCCATGCTTTCAGAGGTTTTTATGTAATGCTCTAAATTCATTTTACCATTTTGGGAAGATCAGCTGCTTGAGTCACTTTCACCTCTGAGTATTTCTAGCACAAATGGTGACATGGCAGTACCCAGCCAGCCTACCAGCAGCATTCGTAATAGGAGCATCATGCACAGTGTGTGAGTTCCCTTCCCTCATTTTGGTCTTCTGCTGTTGCAATCTAACTGCCTTCATCTGCTGCAGCACACCAGCAAGACACTGCTGTCAAGCACAGCAGAATACAAAATGCATTCAGCCTAAGAGTTGTTGAGTATCTGCGTTCAAAATTAGAACCAGAACTCTAACTCAAAGGGCTAATCATGTTGCCACCGCAGTAAAATTCTCCTCTTTCAAATAGGATTTTTGATTTTGCCATCCTACCCTGTGGGGAAAAGGACTTTCACCATTTCTGTATACGTTGTAGCTTTCAGCTGTGCTTTAAAGTACGATAAACCTGAAATGCAGCAGGCAATAGCTTTGGATGTGCACATTAAAGCCCACGGCATCAACTAATGGGACACGGAATGCATTCACATTAGGTGTCACCGGGCCCTTAGTGCACACAGAAGGTTACACTGTTGTTGCTTGGGAATGACAGAATCTTTTCCCCCAAGACAACGCACAAATACAGTGAAGTCTCTAAAATTGTCTTAATTAACAGAATCATACTGAAAGTAGAAAGAGCACATCACACGAAGACAAGTGAAGCAAAGGTAGGGGGGATTTTCAAGTGCTCTAATTCAATTAGGAAGCAGTGACTGACACTTGGACAGGAGAGGTTAATTGGGGTCACCAAAACGCAGTAATTCCTTACCTAACCAGTCATTAAACTTCTTAACCTCTGAGGGCAGTCCCAGTTCGGTGAAATCGCCCGTGTGGAGAAGGATGTCCCCATAAGGCATCTGGATGCCATCTGTTCTGGAGTGTGTGTCTGAGACGCAGACAAATCGCGTGTGGCCCGCTGGTTTTGGAGTGTCATATGGGATAGGGTCGACCCTAAAGCAGACACAAAGATCTCGTAACAGTTACAAGATTAAAACCCTCACATCTCTTATTTCAAGTATCAACACAAATCAATCTGTACATCAGTGTGCACACGCACACACACACACACCCCTCTACAAACAGCGTGCTGAAAGAATGACATTGGTAACAAGGCCAAAAATCCAGACAGGATCACAATGCTTCTCAAATACTTACCTGGTTAAAGACAGGAGATTAAAAACTACACAGATACAACTACTTTTCTGATGTTAAAATAAAGCACTGGGAAAAATATGGGGGAGGGGGGAAATACTTTGAATTCACGTAGATTTTTCCCCAACTTCTGCCTTACAAGTGAGCAGGTGCATGGACCATTAAATAACAAATCCTGCAGGTGGGCCAGCAACAGGCTCTCACCTGAGCTGAGCTTAGCATAAAATTTTGTTCAAGGATATGGGCACTCCTATTGATTCCAGCAGGAGTATTTGTTTACAATCACCGAGGTATGGTGCTTTGATGAAGCCTGTCAATTACAGCACTGAGCCAAGTGACAACTTCTTGCTCTCGCAGAAAATCCTGAGCTCATCTTTCAGAAATCTATAAAGCCACATGCTGATGTGGTAGAGCACTAAGCAAACATTTTTTTTTCTACAGTCAGTGATGTTAAAAATTTAGTTCAAGTGGCTATTTGCAAGTTACACAGTTGTTAATGTGATCTCATAAACTACCTATGATTCAGCATAGCAGTTTGGCTTTGAGAGTTTCTTTGTTTATTTTAATTGAAGCAGAACAGAGAAAAAATATTATTTTTAAGAGACAAGTGCTTTATGTATATTTAGTTGTTAGAAGTTCTAATTTGTATCATAATAACTTAAAATGTAAAAGGCAACCCATTGCTTACTTTGGAACAACAGCTGTCTGCTAACATCTCCAATCATTGCAGCAGCACAAACAAACCAAGTATTTTCCAGCACCCGAAATAATGGTATTCCAGGATTTACTGGGACAAACTGACACAAGAGTAACCATTCAAGAATTGGTGCCTGAAAGTAAAAAGAAAATCAAACAGACTTTGTTTTGCTCTCCACAGTGGCTGGGAAGAAAAACAAGAAAATTCAGACTTCAGATGTGTTCCTTTATTTGATGAACATTATTTACTAGTAAGTTAGTACTTACTATCTGCCAAGTTGTGTGATAACTTCCACTGATGTCTTTAACTTCAGCTCCATGCATTAGTAAGACTGCATTTTTCTGGGTACCATAACAGTTCAAATTAAAGTGTATTTCCCGCAGATGTACCACAATTGGTTGCCATGGACCGCTGAGCTCATTTGTAAAATCCATGCTCTACAAAATTATGTTTATTTTAATACAGTCTTTATATTAAAAATGAAATGTCACTGTAGGCTGGGCAGGGTGGAAAGGTTCAGTTTGGTAGGTAGCTTTTCTTTTTCAGTTCTGCACCTCCTTTTCTCCCCAAAGCACCACGTATGATTACTTGAGCCACACAACCAGTTACCACTACAGAGACCCAGTGTAAAATCTGAACTCCAGACATCAATGAAATCTTCTTTTCTATAATGGTTAGATATTAATAAGGTTATCATCCAGAGGAAAGCTCATTTACCTAGTGCGATTATGCTAGCAAGATGGGCAGAAATTTAATTGTCGGCCATAGCATTCTTGGATTTGGTGTCTTCCTCCCAGTTACCGAAGGTAACTCGAAGCATTTTAGAAACGCGTCACACAGTAAGCATGGGTTCTATAAATCGGTATTTCTACACTGCCAAGCATGTTTTCTCCTGACAACACAAAATATGAACACCAGCTGTCATTACCACCATATACCTTACTCAGATTGTCTCTGCATGAGCTATGATCAGTGCTGCCTGCCTCTGGGGAGTGCAGCTTGCTCGTACACAGCAGCTCTGCTTTTGCTATTCTCTGCGGTTTATTCCAAAATGAACCCTCTTTTGCTTTAGACAATCTGTACTGGAGTATAACACCAACATTTGGTTTGGGATTTTTCCAATCATGCAACAACTTACTTACAGGAGATTCTATAACCAAAATTCACTAAGTTCCTGACCCCTCTCTTTCTCTTCTTTACATACTCTATGATGTTGCCAAGTAACCTTTTTTGTACATCTTAGCTTAATTTCTTCTCTTATTCAGTAGTGCTTGCCCACCATGTATTTGACAGTGAGATACTGACCGTTATTGTGCTCAGCCCATCAATTTATCTTACTCGAAACAGTCTTTCAATAGAAACTTAATAAAAGTGGTGTTATTACCAGTCCTAAAAGCCCAAGTTTCCTTTTCATCCACAGCTACAGTATGAGAAACACTAATGCAGGATTTGCCTTTATCACTGCATCATGAGAGGACTGGCCTCTGAATTTAAGAGATCGCCTACCACGGTAGGCAAAGCATTGTGCTTTCACAGTTTTTGGCAGCATGCAGCTCACTAGCAGGCCCCTGTCTGGGCTGTGAGCATCATCTATTCCTGCGGTGGTCTGCTCACCTCACGACCCAGCGACTGGAAATTACAGGTTGGCATTTCTAAAAGCTCTGTAACAGTCACGCACCTGACCCTGAGAGCAACCCAACAGGAAATAATTAGTTCAGCCCTGCCCAACACCAGTCTCTACTGAATCTATCAGTGTCTACTTGGGTAGCACATCCCTAAGGAGTCCAGCAGATTTGCCCCCATTGCTCCTAACACCATACAGCCAGCTGAACGGCAACTCCTTCACTACCAACACCTTTTTTGTTTTAATGGCAGACTGAAACACTTTACAGGTTATTCTATCATTGCATTTGGAAAAGCATGACTATAGAAAGATGTAGTGAAAGTTACTTGAGTGTAATTGAAAACATTAATACAACAACCGGGAAATGGAAAATAAATGAACGAAATAGAAGTACCAATCCAAATGAGGAGGTTTTGCCTTAAAGTTAGTCAACAAATTTGGGCACCCAACATCCTTTATAGGTAGTTGATAATAACTACTTATCTACCCTAAGGCACGTTGTACCTTAGAAAATAACATTTTTAGGTGGTTTTTTTTTTACAAAAGTTTACATACGACCCAAAATGAAGCCCCTACAGCATCTGCGTGACGACTGCTTTTTAAGATCATGACAGTCACTGAAGATGTCACATTTAATGCATTTATAAGGACTTAGGAATCAGAAGGGACAATGGGATCTTCATATACTTCTGTAAGGACTTTGCTTATCAGATAATTACTTGGCTTTACCAAACTGAGTTTGCAATCCGTTGTTCTAACATAGGATGAGAGTCCCTCAGACAAAACCCTCAGCTTTCCAGTTCCTCACACACCTCTGCAATCGAACCAAGGGATGGTATGAACCCAACTTCGATTTGGCTTACTTGTCAGCTGTCACTAAACAGTACCTTCCTCCCAAACCACGGTTATCACGGCACTTCCAAGGCGTTGAAAGCCAGAGAGCTCGGTGCTGCCCCGCGGCCTAGCAGCGTGGCACCAGCAGCCCACCTGTGGCACTGCGCCTCACCGCCACAAACACTTGGAGTTTTGGGCAGTGCTCCTCCACCACACAGCTCATTTTGTCACGCCTTTATGTTTTAAGAGTGGGTACTGATAGGAAATGCAATAATTAAACACCAACCGTTAACACTGAAGTTATCAAGGAGATTTTGGCAGCGAGGTAGGAGGGCTGAATTCAAAACCACACACAGGAGGAAAACACTGGGCCTTTCACATGCGTGAAGGCAAAGGTCATGATTTAGGATGTCAAGCTATGGAACAAATACATCAGCTGTGCATTTCAGCTCAACCATTCGCTAGTTACCCATAATGATGTCTTATAAATCAGCAGAATTAGCAAGTACATCAGAGACAGCCAAGGCAGTATGGCCCTCCAGGAGACATAGCTGCAGGGAGAATTACACTGCAATTCTGTTTTCAAAGAAAACTTTGGGAAGACACTAGCACCATTTTTCTCAGAGAAATGAAAGTTTTGATTCCAAGGCATAATTCTGCATGGGTGACTACGAAAGCTGAGAATACCGGCCTCTGCTTCGGTTAGCCAGCCCTTGCGAGGCCCGTGCTCGGAGCGCAGAGCACACAGCACAGCCTTTTCGCCTTCCTGCTCTCTTGGTGTTTGAGATATGCAGGCCCCAAATCCCCTCCCATAGAACAATTCCCGAGAAACCAATCCATCCATGAAAGTGAAATAAAAATCTTAAGCATTAAGCCAGGAAGAATTTCTAGTTCCTAAAGTGGAATAAATCATTCAGATGAATGCAGCACCTATGCCGGATAAAACATTCACAGATGCACAAAAATCCTCCTCCGCAGAACCGTCCAGCCTCAAAGCAGCAGGATTACTGCTTACAGCCCACTCCTTTTAACCTGCCACTACTGGCTTTGCCCCAGGTGAACAAGTCAGAGGTCGCTGCGAAGGACCACATCATTTGACTCTTTCCCAGGCTCAGTCCTATTTTCCACAGCAGTGCCTATGTCCTTCCCAGATTTTGTCACACTTGTGCTGGTTTTTCAGCTGTTAATGATTTCTCCATGTGTTGTACCTGTGACTGAATTTATGAGTTCGGTTTTTGTTTGTAAATTAGCATTCATTATAGATCAACTTAAGCACAAACTTCCTGTTTGTAGACCATATAAAATCTGCATATGTTACTGCACTTACTCTAACGGGTTTACGGTCATTTGGAGACACACCATCTAGCAACTATTCTACATCTGTATTATCAGTTTTTAAAAAAAATCACCTACTCATCCTTGCTATGCATAGTCATGGTTTGCTTTATTTACAGTATAGATTCCTCTTGCAAAATCTTCATACCCTCCCCGCTACTCCTATTTTCAAAATTTGTAAACCAATTACTTTTTCAAAGAGCCAGTTAGCTCAGTATATTTACTTTTGGATTTTAATCCAAATATTTCCTGCAAAAACGCTTACAAAAAACTTGGTTTTAAGTGCTGTTAGATCCCCCTCCTCAGCTGCTGTAACAAAAGAGTTCTGTTGAAATTGGAAAGCAAAAGAAACCGTATAATACATCTACAGCGTTTTCTTTCTTTGAATTCAGTCCCCTGTCTCTGTGCATACTAACTCTGGTATGTGGATTTTGGAGGAATAAAAAGGGAATTTCTATGAAAAACCCTTGCTACTCTACTTCCAGCACTGTCACTGTAGCCAAGTCCCATCTTCGTTACATTGCAATATTTGTTATTTCTCTTGGAGCGCATCCCAAGTCCTGGAATTGAGTGATCATGTGAGACCTGTGGTTTAATTATTTTTGTCAAAATATATCAATCAGTCTCCTCATTGAAGAAAAATGCATGAAATCAATCTGTATGCCTCGCAGAGGTTCGAGAAATGTACTGAAAATAAAAGATGTGCAATTGTTCTTCTTTAAAAATCAAAATCTTGGGGCTATTAGGCCAACTTCATAATTTCTAATGTTACAGACCATCAGAACCATATCAAGACCAAACTGGGTATCTGTATTTTGAAACAAAAACTCAATATACGAATCTAGAATCTCCGGCCCAAAACTTTAACATGAACCTTAGCATCATCCCATTTAGTTGACCAGGCTGATAGGAATAGGGATGTGTTACTGAAGACTTGGTAACCCTGTTTGATTAAAAACAGAAACCACAGCATTAAGTGCAGAATGAATACAATGCCTTTATTCCTCATTAAAACTTAACTCAAAATCTTTAAGCTGCTTCATTCAGTGGATCAGGCTTTCTGTGCCTGTACTCTCCCCCACAGCCTGCCCACTGCCACCCTGTTGGCCCTGCCTTGCCCCCTTCTCCTTTCAGCACTCAAACCATGCACTGGGCGTGATTCCCCAATTTTATTTTGTAAGGCAGCTTGGAAGACTGAGGCATTTCCTTATCGCTTCCAGTTAGCACCCTGACGGTGCCCAGCATTACCACTCCCCTACACACACACACACACTGAAGATGCAGGATGCCAGCAGCCACGTCATACGCATGTCCCAGGGGTTTTTTAAGTTGTAGTGACTATTTAATAATGCTTTGGCAAATGTCTCAGTATTTATAACTCATCTCCTGACTTTGAGAGGTGAATGACAAAAACTGTGATGAAGGGAAAAGCAGTTTATCTGGGGCCTATCTAGCTGTATCCTCCACTGAAAGGAAAGGTGGATAGTCTGCAGCTTCTTGCAGTATAAATTCAGTGCATCATACACAGATCCTGACATCTCCAGCCTGAGAACTATATATACATAAGCAGAGCTGATTTTGTGATACAACACATGCAGAATGACACAAAGCTAAATACTCGTTTCCTCTCGGTAAACACAAGGAATGCCAAAATACAGTATTACGCTAGCTGACCGCTGTCAGATGTTAATTAAATTATATATTATATTCGTGCTTTTGTTGACTTGACTCTATCTTCTAGTATAGTAAAACACCAAGAAAACATCTGCTTTCTCCTCTGACTAAAAAGAAAGGGATGCAAATACCTTTCAGTGTTCTCATTGCCAGGTCTAATTTGTACAGGCACGCATATCTTAAGAGCAGAATACCTCAAATGAGTTATAAAAAAAAAAAAAAAAAAAAAAAACTTTTCTGGAAACCTCCATGTACATATGTCACCCATCAAAACCTTAGAGAGGTTCTGGAAACTGTAAAACAGAGGACTGATATTTCTTTCAGAAATGCCATTAATTGTGTCTCGGTGCGATGTGGAAAAAAAAAATTACATTTCCAAACCCACACGAGGATTCAATGCACCACTCAGCAGCTTACTGCTAATGTTTCCAACAATTATAGCTGCAGGGAAATGATGGATCTTTTTATTACAGGTTTTGGAGCTGTTTTCCTTCCAGTGAGATTTATGAGATTAAACAGAGAAGACCTGTATTACCCACTGCCATAATCTGGGCAAACTTAAGAAAACCCTCTGCAGAAGGAAGTTACAGCCTGATATAATAACCCATAACTAATTAAGAGTCTAAAATCAGTTAATCCCAGATTCTGGTCAGTAATAAAACCAGGAGGTAAAATCCAGATTTTCAGGTGCAAATAGCCTTTTTTCTGAAGTACCTACGGTATAAATGGGAATTCAGAAACTGAATTACTCAAGCACTTTTGAAAGTCCTGTTCATCGTGTCTTTGCAAACAAAATTTCTTCAGTCAATTAAATACTTTTAAAAATCTGGACATAAGTGGCTTTGGAAAGGTTACAAAAGCAAAACAGAGCTCCAAATGATATCAAAACCAGTATCAGCATCACTCTAAGGTCCAGGCAGAAATTTCTACTTTAAATAAAACAGTAAAATGCTATTTTTACCCAAGTATGGTTTCAGGTCATTAAGAAGCACTTTTCCCACATTCCTTTCATGTTGGGGGACTGCTATAAATTATACCCTCCCTTCACCTTGAAAGAACTCAATTGATGATAAAACTCCACCTGCTAGGAAGACATACCATGAAGCTTTGAACACTGAAGCCTTTATTTTTTTTTTTTCCCTACTATAAGCTCTACAAACACTGACTTATTACACACTCAAAGTATAATCTGGAATCGCCAACCCCTAAAAGATGCGAATTTAGATCCCATTTTGAAGGACAATGAGATCTGAAAGATTCACATTTTTATATCTCAGCAAGAGTGACGCTAAATTAACGTGTGGTGCCCCACCAATTCTTTCAGCTGCATGAGTCATAAAACAAGGTGGACTTACCTCTAGGGTAGAAACCACAGAGACAGCTTCAGCCCTTGATACAACCATAAGTCAGTTTTCCACATTGAAATGCAAAAAAATAAAATTAAAAAAAAAAAAAAATCTCCAGGATAGCGTAAATTTAATTGGTTTTGCTCTAACATGACACATTGAAAATGCCATATTTTTTTTTTCAAAATCACAATGATTTTCAGAGGGACAGATGTAGAGAACTACCAAGATCATTTACTTTTACAAGGTTCTGTCAAAAAAGCCTGGTGTAAGAAGAATTACTGCAGAAGAAATACTGAAGCATATACTGAGGTTTTGATGACCATTCACATTAAGAGTGAAATCCAGAATGTCCCAAAATGCAGAGAACTCACCAGCACAACTCAGTACTTTTTCTTGGAGATGATAAATTCAGCGATAGAGAATAACTCCTATGTAATAAGGCAATTGGACTTGAAGGCACACAAATCTTCAAGGAGAACTGATCACCTTGTAGAATTAGCCACCTAACCCAAAGCCTATCTTCGTGTTCCAGAAATGAATACTCCGTGGTTAGACAGCATAGAGCCTAGAGTGTTTGCAAAAAAAAAAAAACACTTCAGGCTGGTTTTGATTTATGTATGCATTTTCCAGTATGTATTTGGTCTGAAATATAGCAGCTACCAGAAATCTCGCCGACATTTAGGAAATAAAAGATCCTTCTTTAATCCACACATTAAGCATACTACGCAAGGAAGAAACTCCAAGCCTTCTCAATCATTTTGCTTTCTGACCTGAAGGCAGCACCCTCTCCAGGGATGCAATTCAACCTCCATGCAAGCAAAGCACTAGCCCTCTCCTAAATGAAGTGCTGATCACGAGTCTCTCTGCTACTCTGCCTTACACATTTATATACCGCCCACTGGGGCAACGGAGCCCAGTACAAAGAACCTGTTTAAGGAAAGCCAATTCACACTGGGCAAACACCACCAGTTCCTATTTTTAAATTACTAAAGGTATATGGTGCCATCAACGTGCCTATGAAATTGTCACTGACGTTAGTACATCTGTGAACTAACAAGAGCAGCATGAACAACTCAATTAAGCGCTTTCTTAGTCTTCCTGCAGCATGAGATAGTATATTAAGGAGCTAAACTGGCAAACTCTATTACCCACAAAATTCATTTGTGGATCTGAACCAACACAAAAATCCCATCTCCACCAGGATGTATATTCTCCCTCCTGTACCTAGGCTTGAGAAAAAAAAAAAAAAAACTTTTTAAAGATTTTAGTAATGAAATGCTTCCATTTAAATCTGGGCATCTAACACCGTATTCCTATTAAGTAAACCCTTCAGAATGCTGTCCTGAAAGGCTTTTTTCCACTCATATTCATGAGCTACTTCAGCCCTTGTTAGAGATTTCAGCCTTTAGCTCCCTCTTAAGTTTTAAGAATTCTTCTGCAGGGAAGATGATACACTATGGACAGCACTTCAGCTCTCCTTCTAAAGTCATTTTCTTCTTAATAGGAATAGAGAGAGGAGATTATTAACTAACTTCTACCAACATCTACAGAACCTTAAAACACAAGTTCCCGTTCAGCATCCTGGTTGCCAAAAAACTCCTCACAATAAAATGGTTGACTGAAATTACATAAGCTTTCATGGTATATAGTTGCACATCTGACCTAATACTATTCCTATGCTGCTACCAATTCCATTGCCATAAATTCTGACACTGGTCATCTCAGTCTCAACTGGAACTCCAGATTTAGACTCCATCAGTCCCAGGGTGTATAGAAAAACTCATATTTACTTCCTTTACTTTTTTTTTTTTTTTTCTTCCCCAGTTCTGGCCCTAAGCACGCTCTCAAAACTTTGTTGGAGACACAGAAACATGCAAAAAGACTTTGGGCACCAAATCCTACTGGATGTATTTTTGCACTTTTATCTATCTTTAACTTTCTAGGGCAATTGTCTAATTGTCTTCATTACAGCTAACATCATCTCCCTAAAATACATGTCTAGCTTGAAACCTAGTCACAGGCAGAATTGGATTCAGTCAAGAAAAGCCTGCAATTCCTGGGTGACTGCGATGGAGAGGGCTGTAGACCACCGTGCTGCAGATACTGAAAGCAAGTTCTTTTCTTTGTAAAAAGATTGTGCCAAATACATTCCCAGCTCAAAAAGATTGTACCAGATAAGTTTCTCTCTCTCTCCGCAGGATTAAACAACTTATGACAAGGAAACCGCAGGTCAAATAGTATACGTTCCACAATATCTCGAGATACAAACATGAGTCTGAGGGAGAAAAGGCTAGGCAGATAAAAGTTATAGCAGAGGGAGAGAGAAATAAAACCTCATGTCTCCACTACCAGAACACTGAATGAATGCAGCTTCAGCTGAAGATATTCCTTAGAACTGCGCAATTCATTCTGACGCTTTTGCTTTTCTTTTTCAAACCTTGCTCATTATTCGGTGTGCTCACACACTTTCCCAAGCAATGAGAACCTCTGTGCTAGATGCTACTGAACTCAGCAGCAATGTCTTCTTACACAAAATGAAAAATTCTTAAGGATAAAACCCAGCAATGAGCATTGTTTCACCACCACTGTAACTTGGTTATGGCATTTATTTGACGTGTATAACATTTAAACAAGGAGTACTATGAGAAGCACTGCCATATATATCATTAGGAGCCTTTATCAATAACATAGTTAACAAGCAGAGGTTTTGCGGGTAACCACAGTGTTACAGGTTATATAAGAACATTTTTGTTTTGCTTCTACTTCTGTCATAAAAAACACAATGAATTAAAAGTCCTCAGTGGAAATATTTGCCTGCTCATATTTATCAGAATTGTTACGGACTTCTGCATTTACCAATTACTTTCTGTGTTAAGCCTTTTTTTTTCTCCCCCTTGAAGATGTACCTTCCTAAAAATCAAATAAAAGCAAAACCAAATTATAGCCAAGATATAAATCTACCTTAGGGATACTTTCAGAAAACTCAATTTAAAAATACATTTACTTTCGCTTCTATACCAGTAACAAAGGCAGGGGAAAAGAGGGAAGCACTACAGAATTATTTCCATTTCAATATTTCCTCAAGTCAATTCTAAAGCCAAATAAGCTTAAACCCCCTCAATATATTGTTTCTATGTGTGAATGGGAGTAAGGTATTACCCTGCATGACTGAAGTTGTTGTTAATTGTACAAACCTGCTCAGGAACCATTTAACATGCAACAGAACATAAGACCTTGAAAACGTTGCAATCTGCTTTCCAAATCCGTATGTTGTTCACTATCAAAATTTTGGTTCATGTGGCAGATACAGAAGTGCTCTGCAGAAAGTAATTCCTATGCCAAATGCAAAAAGCAAATGTTTTGTAGCTTTGAAATTTAGAGAAAGGATATCACCATGAAAAGCTCCAGGAAGAAGGAAAACAGGCTGCACCACATAACATTTTACGATACGAAATGAGATGTGGGCAATGTAATTTCACTTAGGCGACTCAGTTACAAGCAATGCAAATGCAATCTCACTGATTACACTCCGAAACAAAAGAGGGAATTTCATTGTTTCAGCCAACGCTTTAGACATGGAAAAATCATGAAACTTCCTTTCCTTTCAAATAGAAGCCATTGTTTCACATTCAGATGGCAATAACCTCGGTGGGTGAAATTCATCCTGTTGTTGTGTGCGCTGGTGAGGCACAAACTGAGCAACATAACATCTAAGCTCAGTCAGTGATACGTAAGGTCTCACACACGGAAGTGAATTCCACCAAACTTGTCATTAACAAGCCCAAGACAGAGAAATCATACATCTCAGGTCCTCCAAACCATGAGTTTAAATATATATATATATATATATATATGCAAAAGGGTCTGTTTCATTGTTTTTATTAATCTTCTGGTTTCTTAAAGTTTGAGACCGTGAGGAGGTTTCCCTGAATTAAGACAGGCTGTGTGAATTGAAAGTACCGTAGCTTTTCCTATATGACTCCCCAGGGAGTCTATTTATTAGGCACAGTCCAGTTTTCTGATTTAGCTTAAGTAATTTTCCTAGAGAATATGAGTGTCCACACCAGGAGGAATTCCAGAATAGCAGCTGCGGAATAGCCTTTTCTCTTCGAACTACTGAAATAATTTTTCCCCTGCATGGTCACACTTATTCTTGGTTTTCATTTCATTCTCCTCCTAGTACTTACAAGCAAAAGAAACTTAAATCTTTTTTATATGTGTTTTGATAATAAGTTTTTCAGAAGAGCTCCAGCTGCTTCAAAATTCACAATAAAACTGCAAAAGCTGTCAAAAACAAAATACATAAATATATGGAGTATTATCAGGGTGCAATCATTGTCAGCTATACTAATGGGCATTTTTTTTTGTTGTTTTAAACAACCAAACCCATTTCTGCTTTGACCAAGAACATTTGCAGAATTGTACCCACTTCCCCATCCACAGTAATTTCTCTGCGCTTGCAAAATGGAGCACCAGATCTCTTCCCTGTCACTATGGAGCAGGAGGAGATACCTTCTAGGCACAGAATATGACAAAATCCCATGACGGCTTTGCAAGGCTATGAAGAATTGAAGAAAAAAATACATCAACAAAAACATTTGTGCAAGTTTTCAGGGAAAAAAAAATATCATTGCTAAACATTTTGGAGGAAGGAACGAACTAAAGTTTCCCAGCATCGTTGACAGCCTTATAACTGGGGATTTTTTTTAAGTGAGAAAATAGGCTAATTCAGGAAGCTGCTCACGGAGACAAAAAGAACAAGGTGTTAAAACCTGCGAACAGCTGTATTTTAACCATTTCTTCTTCTACATCTGGATCCATTTCTTTTTTTAGTTTTCTCTACGTTTCTGCGCTTTGGCATTGTCACTGAAGTTTCCAGTTGGACAGCACGAAGGGCTTGTGCTTGTGCTTACTGAAGTCAATGAAGCCAAAGTTCACAGTGACCGTAATGGTACAGGAATGTGAGCTAAGAGAAACTATTTTGTTCACATCGGTACTTTAGCAGTCATCTATATTAAACAAAATTAGCAGTTAAGATTCTCAGTTCTTTGACTGAAGTGACTAATTTCCTGCAACCTTTCTCCTCCTTCCCCCCCCTCCAACCTTTTTGGCAATCAAGACCAGACTTACAGCCTGATTCATAACAAGCACTGCCCTTAAGGGCAAAATTGGCAAGACACTTCAGTCTGTTCCAGAAACGCCTTCTGCAATTGATTATGCGATCTAGTTCTACTCCACCGGTGTGTTGTGACCTACAAAATCCCCAGCTCCTTCATCTTCTGCTGGCTGTAAAGGCTTGAGACAAACTCCATCCTTAATGGGCACGACTGGCTCCTTCTAGAATTCAGAGCCTTAAACACGGCTCTGTCTGAAGGCCCACAGACAGGAACCACGCGGTAACACATTCAGAGGCTTTCCTGTAAAAACGCCTTTTATACTGGAAGCCATCTCTTCTAGTTGCTTCCCCCCTCGTTGGTATTTCCGACAGTAACAGGGATCACAAGTTTTTGGTGTCAAACGTTAGATTTTTTTTTTTTTATAATGATCGTTTTGACTGATGCAGAGAACATCACAGCAGTGGCACACTGTGCCACAACACCCTTCCTTACAGGCCACTCTCTCTGCGTGCACACAAAACATGCCCCACTAAGTCACTACATAAAACAGAAGGAAGCATCTACCAAGAGGACCCACTGGCTCTTGGATTTTCCCTGGTGGCTCCCAGCCCACGATTTTCTCTTCACGTTTGTCCCACCAGACCCTGATGCACGGAAGATGACAACTTGTGCCAGGAAACCTATAAAGATCATCGCCTTCACCACCCGTTCCTCGGTCGGATCTTGGAAAGACCACTATTTACAGGTTAACAGATTAAGACACGCAAGCTCAGATCTTGTCCCTGCTTAAAAGTCAGATAGTTGTCAGCAATAAGGGAAAAAAGGGCTTTCTTTCTGTCCCACTAATCCAGAATCTATACCGCAAGCCTACAGAAGGTTGGCCATTCACTTCCTTTCTATTGCTCCCCATTTCCATAGAAGGTTTTCAGTCAAATCTCTTCCCAACACCCACTGTCCTGAGCACGTGAAGGCTCCACGGGTAGGCATGACAGCCCAGAAGGCAGCTCAGACCCACAGCCCTAGACGGGCCCAGCTGATCCCATACCCACCTTGCACTTGCAGTGGCACGGGCACAGCCGTGGACTAGCCCTGGAAGTTCTCCATCACCTCTATCCCCATCACCTCCATCAGCCAGCTCAGCTCACCGGGCTGCCAGAAGAGCCCAAACTCAAGTAAAGCAACGAGAGCATTTGGGCACAGCAGGCACGAAGGCTGTGGGCTGGTCCCAGCAGCAGCAGCTCCGTGTTGGACTGACGCAGCCATTTTCTGAAGCGCTAATCAAGTGTTTTTTTTCTCCTCTTGAGGCTCAAATAAGAAGCTCCCTGGTCTAATGAGAATTTTCCCTACTTCCAGACGCTGTTTAATCTTGTAGTGCATGTTCAAATCCTAGACAGCTCATTTTGTCAGAGACAGCATTAGGCCTGGATGGGAAACAGACTTCCTAAACGGACAAATTAATAGCAAACAAACAAAATGAATGGAAAAAGAAAAGCAATTAACTTAAATATATATTGAGATAACGAGCCCTGACCAGTTTCTTTATTGTGCTGTATTTTGCAACCTTCTTCACACATCACTTCTCCCCCCCATCTTCTCAGCTCTAACCACCTATGCTCTTCTGTTACTCTCTTTTTATCCATTTTGTTTATCCTCCTTGAACTAAATTGCATCCCTGTACCTCATGTACTTATTTGAGCTTCAAAAGCAGCAAGTGGACATCCTGTATATGAAATATAGTTGTGCTCAGCTCAACTTTACAGTCTTTCCTTTTTGTTGTTGTTTTCCTACAACCACTTCATTTTTTTTTCCAGGGGGACACACTGCCAGGGATGCCCCATTAACTGACAACTCCATGAGAAGAACATTTCAATCAACCATTACAACTAAGAGTCAGACCCCTAAAATCCCACAGCCAGATGCTGTTTCATGCCCTGCCAGTAACCCTACAGCACGGTTATCACTGCCACTTCTTATCTTATCGTCGTTTCCAACATTGTCTGCTGTGGTCAGACAGAGTCAGACCTAAACAATGATGTTAAATGCAGACTTCCTCCCACGGCAGTCTTGAACTTCTAATGAAACTGATCACTCCTTCACGAGATAACAAACCACGTCGGATTTCACAGGCTTCGAAAACAAAGTCGAAAGAAGGTCAAAAGGAAGCAAGCTCACAGCAAATTACAAAGGCATTACTGCATGTAAACATCCTTTCCAGGCCACAGGTAAGCATCACCTAACATATATGTGTGTGCATATACGCACACACATGTGGAAACAAATATACGGTGTGGGATTTTGTTGTTGTTTGTTTTACTTTTCTTCATTTGTTAATAACAAAAAGAAAGGAGGGTCAAATTTTCCTCTCTCACACCGCACTAGAAAGTGATGTCAGTTAGAGAAAATTATGTTTGCAATATTTTTATAACAGTCTAAGATCTGGTAAATAAATTTATAAAAAAAAAAAAAAGCCTTTTTACCAGCATAATCTGTGTCCTGAATTAGATGGCTTTGTTAACATGATTAATGGTAGAACTACACTAGCAAACTTCACTAAAATAGATCTGGTTTCTGTCCAGACTAACTGCCCTGTACGCCAGGGGAGCCACAGGTAGGAGCTCTGTATGAGGATTAAAGGTTTTCACGGAGACGAGATCACCCTGTGCATGGCTCCGTGGTACAAAAACCATTTGTCACCCACTCAATCCTGCTGATTTAGCTTTAAGGGGAACGATGCTGGCTGCCTGCAGCTCGCCCCGGGGGACCTCCGCAGTGGGACATGCCCAGGGTGGCCACCCCACAGCTCCAGTCGGGGCATTTCCCCTCAGTCCTCGTGGTGCTGCTCGTGCCATCACTGCTTCCCACCCACCTCCACAGGTGTGCTGGAGCCCTTCGGGATGTAGAAACCACCTCAGATTACTCTTGTAGCCTTGAACAACGGTGGGAAATTCTTCACCTGCCATATTTGGGAATTACAGAGAAGCCTCATTTTAGCTTGGCCATTCACCCACACACCGAACTCCAGGACACCCAACACAAGGCACCCAGCCCCTCCCGCTGCCTCGGTTCCCATGTGTTCCCCTCCCTGCAGGGATGATTCCCAGCTCCTGGTCATGCCACACGTAGGGCAGCGATGGGCGAGAGCAGAACAGCACCGCAGGTGGAGCAGAGGCGCTCCCGTTGGCAGTACCTCCACCGCAGAACAACAGGGGGGCAAAAAAGCCCTCATAAAACCATGGCTTCACACATCCACCACCGGTATGAATCCAGCAAGCACCAGCTTGGCCCAGCTCACGTGCCAGGACATTATTGGGACTTTATTCTGAGCAGCTTAACACAGCCCCAGCTGCACCCTGCAGGCAGCAGAGCAGCTCTGTGGTGCCGCAGCGCTGAGCGGAGCAGGCTGCTGGCTGCAGGACATGCTGGAGCTGCTAGGTGGGGAAAGAAGAGATGAGCAAATGCTTCACCAGCTTGGCTGCACCATGCAGCTAGTGGCATGTGGCGGGAGGGAGGATTTTGCCCTTTTTATCAATGCAGCTCGGGTTAAAAATATATTCCACAACATCTGAATGTTTCTGCAAAGATAACGAAGACTTCAACTCAAATTTCAGTCCAATGAAACCAGCCTCAATACTTCCGTGCAGAGGTCCCACTTCACAGTTTCAAAATACTTCCCCAGCGATCACAACAAAGTAGCCTTTTGAATGCATACAAGGGGGTAAGTAGCTTAGTGAACACATTACGTTAATGAATTCCACCCTATTTATTTTTTTATTTTCATAAATATTTAGGTCAAGTGCTGCAGAGCAGCATCATGGAAAGCTTCTTCATTCACTCCCGGAGTCAGGAGCAGCCACTTTCCTACTGAGTGCACGGAGGAAATGAGGAAGCAAGTAAAGCTGTCAATACAGAGTTGTCTGTGTGCCATCCCCTTGTAAAAATACAAGCACTGGAGAACCTTAGAAGTCCTTTCCAGGCGTTGTGTCACTACTAACAGCTAACATAACAGGAGATTTTAAGTCAAATAGTATATTAGCCAAAATAACACCAATAAATAGCAAAATTCCAAGGCTTACCATGAAAATGAAAAACACTAATGGCACACAGTGCAGCTTGTTCATACCATGTGCAGTCTAGAATCATGCATAATGTAACAGTGCAACTGCTAACAGCAGGCTCACAGAAGATAATTTACACTTGTTTTTATGGACATGAGGAACCGATCTTTGAAGTTGTCCCTAATGAGATTCTGCTTGGCCCTAACAGCATCCTGAGAGAATGTGCTGCATTTCTCCCCTGCATCCGGTGCATATTTATAACGCGGAATACACTGGGCTGAATTGCACATGTGGGCTGGGGTCTCCCCATCACATCCCAAAATGATGCTCACAGGGAGGGAAACACCTGCTAATACGTCTCACTTCAGCCTCAAGTCTTTTGGTGATTACCCACGCCACTTTTGCTAATTATCAGAAGATACATGGGGATTAATGAGTAAGGTTTTTATTTGCTTTGCACGGTTGAACTCCTAACTTGGTTAAGCTGCCAGGTAGGTCACTGTGAGATCACAGCTGCATCACACATCACAGAAGACATCCCAGAAAGAGTCATAAGGCTCTTTGGAGAAAACAGAAGTGTAGCTGCATAATGAATCAGAAAACTTTGTTTCACAAACACAGGCAGCAGCATGAGGAGTACAAATAGAAAACATCTTTTGGTGTGTCACATGTAGCCGCTGCTTTAATACTACACCCACCTGGTTTTGAAGGTCCTTTCACTTAGGAGATCTGCAACCCACTGAAGCAACATCATTAAAATCTCAGCTTCCAACTGAGTGCAGTAGCCACAATGCCTTCTACACCCAGGAGGTACTGTGGTATGACTGCAGCAAAGTGGCAAGGGGTAAAATGCTTAACGTCTACAATGCGAGGGAACAAGAGCAGGCCGGAATCCTGATGTGCCCAAACAGATGCAGTCACATCTGTAGTCACATGTGTGTAGCAAAACCCTTCTACATTAGTGGACCAAAAATGGCAGCAGAGGTGAGATCAGCATTTAAAAACACTTGTTTAAGTCCTGCCCAATGCAACTTCTGTGGTGGAGTATTCCAAGCACTGACACTACCAAGAGGCATTTCCTGCTCCGAGCCATGTTTCGCAGCAAGTTAAACAAGGACAGCCTCAGTTTCCCTCTCTCTTCCACACTTCTCTCAGATACAGCTGCCCATACAGCACGGTTCTGGACCATCACTGTTTCACATCAAGGTATTCGAGTAAACTAGAGCTGCCCTTCATTTTGATTAATATACTGACGTATGAACTCATGCAGTTCAGGAAACTTCTTCATGCTCCATTCATCTGCTCCTGTCTTCAGGAGGGTGCCAAATTCTGACAGCTGTAGCCAACATATAACATACTTAATTATGCCATCGGTAGCAAGTCACTCTTTTGACACCTAGTTCTCTGCCTTTTTCTGCTTGGCAAACACAGGAGAACATCCATACATTCCTTGAAAGTAGTGGTCAACACTGACCCCGCACTACAAATACGCAGCATACAGCTTAAGATGAGGTGCCTCACGGGATAGGTATAGCAGGACACCTGATTTTTCATTTAGAGCTTTTTGTCTCATCTGACCCAAGACAAGAGAAACGTTACAACTCAACAGCTGTTTGCTGCCTTAAAAAAACAAAACCCACAAAGGACTCCGTTTTAGTTCATATAAAGACGTTCACATAACACAAACCAGCACTGTAATGGATGTTCTCTGAAGAAGCTCTCGTTTGAACGGGCACAGACACTAATCTCCCTCTCCGTTCCACGGCGAGTCCCTACAGGTGAGAGGCGAACGAGAGTCATTTGCGGGGAACTTATGAGGGAAGCTTCAACAGCAACGACAATAGCTCTGTGTGCATACATGGAGAAAGGATTTGTTCTCAGTGTACTGACACTTCTCACAAGCGCATGAAGCCCAGCAGAAGAAAAAATGTAAAGAATAAAGAAAAAAAAGGAGCGTCTTTAAAGCCATCAGGGTCTGGGCACAGTACTGAAAGGTTCAGGTGACCTTGCCTCAGTACGGTAACGTACAGCCTCTCGGTCAGTATGGCGAGATTCCCTTGTGAACAACTACAAGGCATAAGACTAGAAGCTCAAAATCTAAAAAAGCTTTTGTTAGGAAAATAATAAAACACACAAAACTGATGCTGTAGCAATAACGTGTCATACATTACTTCTATGTTTCACGCTAGGGCAAGATTGCCTTTAAACGCATACGCAGACAGTAAAATCACAGCAAATGAGATACAGCTGCAAGGTGTGCTAAGAACTATACTTTAGGCCAACTTCTTATCTTTGGTTAGTCCCGAGTATTTGAGATCAGCTATCTGTTTCTCGTCTTCCATTTATTCTGCTTCCTGCTTACCACCACTGCATTAGTCACCTCCAGTACATTTGTCTTGCATTTTATTGGACAAGTGTCTGGACCCTAAAGAAATTGCATTGCCTCTTTATAACTGGATATCCGAAAAATCACCATTTCTTGTACCAAATCTCATCCAGACCTCAATTTCATTTGAATCAGAAAAACTTCTACCAGCTTCCTCACTCAGTGTTTCAGTTTACCCCTTTTAACTCTACGCTGAATAAAACGAGTCATAAAAAGTCTTTCCCGTTCTGTAGAGTGATGGCTTAAAATCCCTCTAAGAGAAATACTCACTGAAAATGATGACTCGTGCGTATCACAGCATTAAATGATGCTATGAACAGACCGCCAAGAAAGCCAGGTGATCCAAAGTTAATTTTCAACTTAATATTCCTCTTGCCAATCTAGCCTGAATGCAAGGATTCCTTTCTGGAAAAGATGCCCTGAATTAATGATAACTGAAATGAACAAGCCTGAAAACAAAATGAAATCCTCCTAACAGACCATTTAATTTCCTTGAAACCGATATCAGGATTTCCTTTCTCCTCTGGCTCAGAGAAAACCAAGACTTACATCCACTTTAAAAATACCCTCTTTTCTTGAAGGCATAGAATTTAAGCTAATAGACAACTAACAACAAATGATGAAAACTCTAAGAGCTAAAGGTCTTCATTTTGTTGCCAAGCTGATGTATCAGGTTCTGAGACAAACAGTACGTGTGATCCTTCCATTAACATAGTGGCACTCACAAAGCTGCAATGCAAAGCAGCCTAGCAAAACACCACGTCAAAGGTCACAGTGAAAAAAGCAAAACAAAAAAACAGCATGCGTACCACCCCTAGAGGATTATCATCATCATTTTAATTCTCGCAGGGTGCCTGAAACTTGTATTGCAATACTTCATCTGTGTAGCCTCATTATACTGCAACATTTCTAGCAGAAAAACCATCCAAGAACTTTGTACAAACAATTAAAATGCCGTCTAAAAGATCCAAGAATGCAGTATCAGCCGTAATTCTCCCTCAGTAACCCAAAGAGCATGTCCTAAGTGGGAACATTTTTACTTTCAAGGTATAGAATAATAACAACAGAACCAAATTTGTTGTTCCTATAAACAAGCCTTCCTTTCAAAGCTGTGAGCATTGCTTAAAAGGATGATGGAAAAATCACATTGATGTCAAGAGAAATATAATAAAAAATGAAAAAAATACATAAACAACTTCCGAGTAATTGCAGAGATTATACCTGAGTTCTTTATAAAATGTTTGTAATTTTGTGTTTATTTAGTTTTAATTTTTTCTTTCCACCAGTAGGGAAAAGTGAATGCCTGGCTGACTTACAATTTACAAAACAAACAAATCATAAAGACAACATTTCCTCTCTCTTCAATATATTTTAATTATCACAATCTTATACCTACACACCATTAACAACCAGAGGAATGTAATCCTTGAAGAACCATAGCTTAAAATTGAGGGCGCCACTTAGCCTGGCAGCTAAGAAACTGGTACTGTCCCTCTGGAAGCAGTAAGGGTGTCACTGAGCCCTGCATTTAAAAAGTATAGGACTGGGCTCCACTTTACTTAACAAGCTGGACCGCACAAAATTACAATTCTGACCAATTCTCATTTTCCCAAAAATTACTTCACCGTTCAAAGGAGAGAAAGAGAACCCTTTGGTAATTCTAACCAAAAGTGAACATGCTTACAGAAACAAAGAAACCTAGAGTAATTAAAAAGTAATGACTTCTTCCTTTGTGCTCCCTATATAAAATCAGCATGAGGGAAGATAAACTGGACCAGCACCTTTTCCTCCCCATAAAATGATACAATAGCTAAACATTTAGGAGTAATGTGCTGACCCTGATGCTCCCAGTCACTACACTCAATTCCTTATACCAGAGAAATTGTAAACGTGGTAAATAGCAAGTTTCCTGGCTTACAGATCCATCAGATAAAGTCCCGCTTTCATACTCCTTTCTCCTTCCCTCCCCCATCCTCTCTCCATCTGCTGCCCTCCTGGGAAGGGAGTGCTACACTTAATGGCTGTCTGCTTTTAAGTCTAATGTGCTGGATAGGAGTTAATGCCCAGTACAGTAAGTGGGGACTCCGCTATGAGCAAGCCTCGAGTCCTGGTTTTTCTTGCCAACATCTCCTGGAATCTTTGCAGCCCTACATCAAGCAGCATGCAAGGAAGAAGGGCCCTTGTTACATGAAGTCCTCGATTTGTGACACAAATAAATCTTACAAGATACCGTAGCACAATCGTTTACATAATCTTTTGGTAAAAAACAGGAGAGTTGTGATTTTCTTACCTGTCTCTCCCCTCAATATAATGTGTATGTAGAAAACATGCCCGCTATAAGAACAGGGGCATTTTCCTGCCCATGGGGAGTACGCACCTAGCGAGCTACCTATCTGCTGATAGCCTGAACTACGGGACAAGAAATGGGCTGGATCCCTCTGAGCTATGAAGAGGGTGACCAGATTCTGGGATTAGGGGTTGACTTGGTCTTCAGCCATCCTCTCTACCATTTATTTCCTCCTTGGCCCCCAGCAGCAAGCTTCAGCAGCAGCATACAACACCAATGCTCATCCACCAGCGTTTATGTTTTGGCCAACCTTCATGCTGCACAGCATGCGGGACACAGAGAGCTGATGTGCTGGGAAGAACCTCCGGGTGCATGGAGGATAAAACCAAGCTTTGTGGTCAACCTTTCTAGAGAGAAGTAAAAGGTACAATTCGAGGTACCCAGCATTCACTGTTCAGAATCCAGGCTTGCAGTTTTCTGCTCTTACCACTTGGTACCGCTCCTGGCATGTCACCAGCACCATGCACGTTACTGGGTACAAGATTATCTATCATACACTGACTTCTTGTTTGAAAGAGACGTCAAAATAAAAATCATTAAATGAAGTCTAGTCACATTTATTACATGATAGAAGTGTTTTGACTGCAGTGTTTTATACACATACACATTTTAGCCCCAGCCTCCTCACTCTATAATTAAAAACAACCAAACTCAGTATCACAAAAACTTGCCCTCTGCAATAAACAAGACCTAAAAATTGCAATCCTAACAGCCCATATTAAAACTGAGAGTAAACAGGCATGACCTGAATCTTCAAATCCCATTAGAAAAAAAAAAAAAAAAAAAGCTCTTTGTATCTTCTGAAATACCTTCTATGAAACACATGAAGGTACATATGCAGGCAAAATTATCTCCTTCTATTTGGCACTGCTCTGCACATACACATCACAGAAGAAGATCAGAAAGCCAGTAGGAGGCCTTCTGCAAGCAGAAGCAGTCACGATGAAGTTCATGAAACTACAACCGTAGATGCCAAGCACAGTTCAAACCACTGGGAACAACAAGCCAATGCTTCCAGGACCAAAGCTGACAACTCACTGGAATCATTTCTAGGGACCTGGAAAAACCTGGTGTGAAATAAAAGGGAATGATTTTTCCATACCAGACTGACATTCAGCTCTTTCAGCTAGCACTCACTGCTTGTGACAACACAGGTAACCCCTACACCAAACTTTATTATTTCTTCAAATCCACAGCTCACTGTAAGAGATGCATCTTTCAAAGAAATCTCCCTGCCTCTCTGAATTTCAGCTGTGCTGAAGTGCATCCACTGTCTCACGTTATGCTGAGACATTTTACAGAGTTCTAAACCAAAACTCATCAAATGCTCTGTTTCTGAAGGAAACATGCTGACCCCTGACTCCTTTGTTCCCAAATTTTTGTACACATACCCATGCTTGGCAATTGACTCTACTCCTAGAGCCACTTACAGCAGCTCGAGATCAGAAATGGAAACTCCAAGGTATCTGTGCAACATTCAGTACAAAGTCCATGTTCACCACCGTTATCTGAAATAGTCCCATATCAAACATAAGCAAATAAGCTGCGTATAGTCACTTAACATCTAACATAAACCTCTAAATCTGCACTGTTTGCAGGGCTTTCCTTTTGTTTATTTGTCTAGCCAGATAGTCAAACAAGGATTTGTAAAATAAACTAACAAGATGTGTCACAGGTAGGTGCGGCACTTTCCCTGGGCTTCCAACACCTGTCACTGGGAACACGGCAGGGCTGGCCTTGTTCTGCCACTAGGTGAAAACCATGAGGCCAAAACAAAGATGGGCCTGAAAAGTTTGTGAAGTCTTGACTCCCTGACTGGAAAGAAATCTATGCTCTCGAGGTTGTTTCACCAACCAGGTCACACCCTCACCTTCCAGGTGTTAATCTACAGCCCGCTGCCTTCATTTCCCTACTGCCCTACATTTTTAAATGAAGTTGACACGCTGCCCGTGACAGTACAACGTTGTGATCATGAGGTGTTTAATCACAACGTTGTCAACCTACCTCACAGTGCTCCCTCGGTGAGCAGTTCCCCTCAGGCACAGGATCACGGGGTACCACTGCTGCAAAAAGCATTCTTGGTCAGATCGCACCACAAACCCCCTGGAAGATAAGGACTAATTGTGTGCTGTGAATAACCATGAAGCCCGGAGTCCACTGTCACTCAGTATGACTGAACACTGGAGCAACGACATGGGAAAGACCGTAATGTAGAATCAGACCATATAATGAAAATTTCCATTTGTGGTGCTCAGCTAATGAAACGAGGACTTACTAATGTAACAGACTTGTTACCAAAGGCTTCTTTGCACAATTAATACAGCATGAAAGCATGCTAACGTACGTGTGCATAAAAAACACACCACTTTCTTTCTCCCTCTCAGGGTTTACCACAGGGGCTAGACTGACCCTACAATGTGCTGTCCTGGGAACATGATTTTGTCAATGAGGAAGTCAAAGGAATGTCCGATCGCAATCCTGGACGACTGCGGTAGGTGTGGAGACCAGCACGGGCAGTCAGAGGTTTTATCACCCATTTAAACCAGATCTCACCTCCATCTTAGGACAACCTAAGTCAGGAATATAGTAACTGATAGAGAGCTGGTGACAAAACATTATTTTAAACCTGTCCTACATTTATTAAAATAATATTGGCACTTTGAGAGCACCAGTCTTCCAGGGATGTCAAAATATTTTTAAAGGTAGGTCGGTATGGGTCCTTTCTACAGCAACAAAAAGAAAGGTCAGAAACTTGATCAATTCTTCAAGAGAGATTAGCATGATATGACTGCACTGTATAAACACTGTATAAGGGGGCTAAATTTGAGCTTTAATTACAAAACTGCATGCCATACGTCACCTCTGCACAATGCTCACTTTCAGCATGCTCCACTCAAGCATCCCAAAAGGCTTTACATGTAATTAAAGTGTACACCCATGAAAATAAGTTTTTCATTTTGCATCTGAAATTTAAATTGAGAATGTATCTTATGCTCTGATTTTGCAAAATACGTCATTTAAAATCATTAAGATCAATAGAAATCTTCCATTATTTAAACCCACAGAGACACAGACACATGCACACGCTCCAGCGAAACATTTTCTTAATGACAATTAAAATTAGCATCTTTGCAACTCAGCTTCCATTGTTCTAGAAAATGCAATCAGTAAATGGTCCTCTTCTTGAGTGGGGACTATTTATTTTGGGACAGCTGTAAGGATTCTCACCTACAGCTGTCCTCCCCTCTTTTCTGCTGGAATCCCCACTGGCGCAGGGAGAGCTCAGCTGCTTCAGAGGCAGCTGCTGAATGGCTGCTGCTGTCTGCTTGGTGGGCTAAGAAAAACAGGTTTGTTTTACTTAATGCACCACATTGTGAACGGCTGCTTTTCAGCATCCACCGAGGGACCAGAGAGGGATGGGAGACTCAAACTGCACCAAGGTAAGCTAATGGTGAGCCAAAGGCCGCATAAAAATCACTGTGAAACAGAAGTAAGGCTCAAGTTTTAACAACACTTGTTCAATGTACTCCTGTTTCCAGTATCAGAGCTTAAATATCATTTGTTTGGGGCAGTAAAAGTTTTTTCAACTTTTTTGGAAAAGCAGTGAAAAGCAACTACAGTGCTCAGAAGCTACATATGCTTTTGTAAGAAATATTATTTTACTGAGAGCAACAGTCAGCACCAAAGCTGTGATTCCCTCATCACCTCAATATCACCTGAAATAACGAGCCCAGCCACACAAGGTAATAGATAGATAGCTTAGACTGAGTATTTGTATTTTCTCAACCAATATTATTACATGTACAGACTCCGCTATTCTATAAACATCAAACAAGTCCATATACTACTAGTGTCAGTCTTTCCCCACCCCCCCAAATATCACACACCTTTTATGAATGAAAAGTTAATAACGTAACCAACAGAACGCACACATTTTCTGCTAATCTCACTGGGAGTTTATAAAACCCATTAAATGCAGGACGGTTTCCCCAAGAGAAAAAAATCTGCAAGATCCTATCTGTCAAGGTCAGTAGTCTAGTAAGATCTTGGAGTTTTAACTGTTTAAGGCTTTGCCACAGTTGAAAGTTTTTTCTTCTGTGACTATACAGCCACACTTTTATATTACTACCATTATTATATCTCACGTTTACATACATTCACACATTTATGTACTTTATTCAAATATATATAAAGTTCTACCAACATAAAATGCTATGTTTATACTCTATTTTAAAATAAGAATATTCACGTAGGGAATTGCTCTAGTACAGAAAAGGCAATAAAATTATATAGTTACAGATTGTTCAACGCATCTCCGCGCGTGAATAAACTCATTTCGAAGACTTCCTCTTGCACTGAAACCTCTTTCTTTCTTACTCCCCTAGCACTGAACTTAAACGGTCCCGGAGTACTAATGTATACTCAGAGAATCCTAAAAACAAGCCACTAAGCCATTCTGGTGAAGTCTGAGGAAAGCTAATGAACTTAATTACAAGTCTTCTAAATGGATCGGCCTGCAGCAGCTTGGGCTACAGCGAGCTCACCTTCACAGCACGCATAGCAGCAGCAGCAGAGCCCGTCAAAAGAGGCGTTTCCTACCACAAATCCAAGATGTTTATTTCACTCTCCCCTTTTTTCCCTGAAAGTGATTAGATGTTGTACCCAACAGGAAGGTTCTTCCCTATGATTTGAACTTAAGTAAACTATTTTCAATTCAGGTTTGTTCCATTTTCTTCTCAGCTCCTTTCCACTGGCCTGGGGGAGGAGGAAAAGGTAAGATGGGAAGGTTCTGCAAAACCAAGCACACTGATTTCTGCTAAATTAAAATGGTTTAAAGATCAACTGTGGTGATTACTGGAAAGTTGTAGAGTCTCATTCTGAAGCCCTCTGAGTCGGTCGTGCTGCAGAACAGAGGGCAGCACCACACCGAAGGAGCAAGAGGCATTTTCCTAACAAAAAATGGGGGAGTACAAAGACATCCTGAAGAATACTAACCATTAAGAAGCCAAGAAAGGTGCATTATCGTTGTTATTATTTAACACCTGCCCTTTAAAACAGGGAACTAAGGTAGTGCAGTTAATTAAAACTAAGTGAAAATATTCAAATGCAAACATTTAATAACATCTTCAGACAATTAGGGAAACCTGTGGGTGGGGGCATCACCTCAAGACGTTCAAAAACTTAAGATGGTATCTCTTTAGCCAAAATAAACTTACAGTAAAAATTGTCTTCACAGCACCTGCTCAAACATTAATTAGTACAGAAATAAAATAGAAAGGCTGGACAAAATGATATAAAATTTGTACTACAGCAGAGTCCAAGGAACTCACAAAACTACTGTCTGCCAGGCTAAGCACAGGGAGCTTTAATACACTGATATTTACCTGATGGCACGCTTAAAAGGATTCACAGAGAAACGCTAGTGTAAAAATACATATAAAGACAGCAAAAAGACAACCATATCCCTGTTGATTAAACTACATGACACTATCATGTGAAAGGCACTAAATGAAAGCAGAAGAAAGGATACGCCTCAGGGAACAGGAAGTCTAATTCCAGGATTTCTTTAAACATCAGTTTTATACTGGTGATATTCCAAGACTTTTAATTTACTTCATGTGAGATAAGAATCTGGCCCAATGAGTACTAGAGACAGAAATGACTCAATATATGCCAAGAATCCAGTTCCTGCCTTTGCATGTGAAGATGCATATGCATTAAAAAAAAGACTTTTTAATAAATTAATTCCTTTAGGAAATAACGATGTCCTTAAACTGCATCCAGCCACTCATTTATGGTTTGCAACAGGGCCTTGCAGCAACAGATCGCCCCACTATTTACATACATGTCATAACACTCAGTTTCTATGTTGTTTCACTCATTTCTCAATACCCCGAGATTTTAAAATTATTTTTTCACTGGAAGAAGAACTCCTCAAACTTCTTCTTAAAAAAAATAAATAAATAAATATGCATGCATTACCTTCGGATAGCAAAATAGAAAACAATCCTGGCAACTGCAGCAATGTGGCACTAGCAAAGGTACAACATGATAAAAAAATAGATCATGGTTTCTTTGTCAATATTGCTTTTACTAATTTTCTGTTCAGTGTTTCTTATTTGGTATCTTCTCTCAGAAATATGCACTATGCTTCTTCCATTATAAAACACTGGGAGCAACTAAGGACCCTGTCCCCCCTCTGAACGTACAACATGCTCTAAATTTTCCCACTCAGAAATAACTCTGTTCTTACCATCACACAAACCCCTACCCTTAGTCATATCTTCATTTCTTGCTTTCGTCTGCCCGTAACTCTAGACCCTCAATATGATCCTATCATCTTTTTCCTCAAGAGGTTTTCCAAAACCCATAACTTGCTGTCCAGACCTACACCCCAACTCATCTCCTGTACTGCAACATTTTCTTTAATCTAACTCTTTCAGACTAATCTTCTTTCATTCTTTTAAGTTCTCATTTCTCTTTTCTCTTAAAAGAAAGAGAGGTCTCCCTCTCTTAGGGAGACCAAAAGATCATATGCCACACCCTTGAAACCAAACTAAGGAATTTAAGAAGGAATTTAAGAATGCTGCAGTATTTCAGTTACTCTTTTTTAAATACTGTCACTATGTTGTACTTTAGAGCTTCGGCATTTGTCAAGTGTACAACTTCTCTAAACAAGTAAAACATTTTTGAAAATGTCTGTCAAATCAATACCATTTAAGACATACACAAGTTATTAGAGAGGGAGTTGTATAGTTATTTGTGCACTTTTGAACCAAAGCGCAAATAATTCTTAAAATGCTGAACACCACACTTAGTTGGTCCTAAAACCAGCTCCCACTGAAGTCAGTTGTCAATAAGGAGGGGTTCTTTAAAACTGCTTTCTAAATCTCTATTGTTTGCTCTGAATTCATTCTCTCCACAGAATTTGTGCTTAACGTCAGTCAGAAGTGCAGTCTGGAGTGCAAAACTTGCAATAGAAATTTGCTGACAAAAGATCTGAACAGTGAATAAGAAATGGAAATATTCCTAAAGGCAGAGTTACAGCATCTCGGCAGCAATAAATCAAATTAATTAATGAAGAAACTTTCAGTCACATGCACAACAGAGCCTCCAGCATCCTTCCTCGGGAAAATTCCTTTACGGAAGATTGTAACCACATGAAATCCTATTAGAAGGTGCTGAACTCCTACATTGTGACTCTTCCGGTAGGCTTCTACATAACAAAAATGCAATGAAGTACCCTACAACTTTTTTCACTCTTATTATGCAAAATCCTTATCAAATTCAATAGTGTGACATCACTCAAAATCCTGACTAACAATGGCACACAGGAGGTCAAGAGATGTCCTCTTTGTTTTAGTTTCAAGTGCTTTTCACTCTATTAATGTTAAAAGAAAAAGAACCTTAACAGAAATAACTGATAAAGATCAAACCTACGAAACAATGGGAAGGAAATTCAGACTTAAAGCCGGTGCTTAGCTTAACAGGAACCATTGTGCCTAGGTGCGGGCAGCAGAGCGATCTTGCCAGTCACACAATGCCCAAGAATAACAAGGTGAGGTAAGGCGGCCCGGAGCTCGCCACTTCCCATGCTTGTGGTGGTTTCAGTTCAGGCCGTGCCCGTTATTTTACCGCAGTATTTGTATTTCTTGGGAGCAATTGTTCAGCAGGCTCCCACTCCTTTGTGCCCCGGGTTGCGTGGAGCGCAGCATGCGGCACACGTTCCCCTCACAACCAGGAGGACAAAGGGCTCAGTGATCAGGGGGACAATTAGTCCCAATTAGGCCTATTTCGCAGCTGAGTGTAAGGGGCGGGGGAAGGGAGCTTAAATTTTCAAGCCATGGGTCCCTCAGGCAAGTTACAGTGCGATCAGCAAAGTGCCAAGTTCCAGAAAACGTACAGTGCCTCGCCGAACCTCGCCGAGGTACGCTTCTGGAAGTCGGGGCACAGCTTTCCTCCAGGAGCTGATGGAGCAGTACTTCTCCCGCACGCTATGTGGAAAGCCGATAGCCATTTTGCCTATGAGCTAACGTGACTAACCAATTTTTCTAGTTTTCAGCCCACTCCTTCAGCAGCAGTTCTCCATTTAAGCACGCACACACACACACACACACGCAGAGGCAATGTTAGTAATACTTACATATGCACATGTGGAGGCTGGAACCTGCTCTGATTAATGTTGTAGTGTGTAAACGCCTGCGTTGGGTTGGAGCTGTACTCATCCACCGTTATGGTAACTTTGCCTTGTGAAGGAATTCCATGAGCCATCCTTCCTCCTTATGGACATGAGCAATTCACAGCTTCCCAAGGCCAAGAGCGGGGCAGGGCATTGTGTTCCCGGCAGCTCCCGAATCCCAGCAGCTCCTCATCAACGCCGCAGACCTCTGTGAGGAGAGAACAGTGCATAGTGCTAAAACCTTGAAGGAGACATAAGCAGGCACAGCCATTACTCTGTCCTCTCCCCATTTCCAGAGTTTTTTTTTCTTTATTTTTATGTACACATCACCCAACACTATGCATTACTATTCACTACTGTATTCACCACTTCATCGTTTAACTCCGTCACTATTATGTAGATTAAAAAAAAAAAATACTTAAAATAAGGCTTTATTTACTAGAAATCTATCTGTGTGGAAAGCCCCAGTTAAGTACTCCATATTTACTATCCTTTATTTTAAGTAACATCTTGTGCTAATTGCAACCATGAAAATTAACAAGTGGACCTAGTTTCCTGAAGGACAAATGGCTTTCCGCAAATGCACATACTTGTTTTCAAGGCCCTGTTTTAGCTTTACAAAATGAGTTACATCTGACGGACTTTGGGGAAGCCGACTTAAGGCAGAAAAATCTACAGTTTCACAGCAAAAGGTGCATTCAAATACCTTTGCATCGATGTATTTATCTGGCTGCAGCAAGGCTAACATCTAGGCAACACCAACAGAATGACCATGTTACAGTCCACTAGCAATGAAACCGGTTTGGATTCATCATCAGACAGAAATCATTTGTCCGGTAAATTTCAGAGCAATTTCACGCACAACTATTTCTGCATAGGATGAAAGAAAGGTTTTTGCCTCTATAGGCATCCTGATCTTTCACTTCTTCCAGGTGCTCTTAAATATACTTTTGCACTACGGCTGGAAGCCTTCTATAATAAAAGGATAAGCTGAAGAGCCAGCAACTTCCCAAATCTGATCTCTGACGAGTTCCCCACACACAATTTGAGTCTCAATTTCTTGAATCGATAAACTAAGGTTACCTCAGCTGCCTGCCTTCGGAAGGACTTTGTGAAAATTGATCTGCTTGTATTTGAAGAATACTTTCAAGATGAGCAACTCTTTAAAAGCATTGCTCATGAGGTAGACCCTCAGCTGCTGCTGCACGCTACCATCGCTGCCACGACTTCAGTGAAATTATCACACCCCGTATCACTTGGTCTGCTCTTGAGTTGCTTCACACAATAGCAACATTTTTATATCTAGCGCGTACTTTATAAAACTAAGCCAGCACTTGCTGGAAAGACAAAGAGATAAGAAAAAGAGGATGATTTGATCCCTGGGCATCAAACTAAGCAATGTTTTTCCAGTGTGATATTCCTGGACTTCTCTTAGCTCCCAGACCGAAATGTGTTTGCCATGTGTAGCATTAAACATTTGGAATCTTTGATTTGTATTCAAAATATATTTTTAATACAAAGACTAATTTCCAGTTTGGCATGAAGTACAATAAAAATGCCCTGCAAATGGCAGATGGCCTGCTATAGGCCATTTATTTTATTATTTTACAACCTCAGGCCTACGTAGGCTTCCATATGTTAGCTGGGTTAAGACATTCGGCAACCTTCATTCCAGTAATTGGGTTCTATTCCTCATCTTCTTTATTATTTTTTTTTTTTAACGCAAGATGAAACTCAGCCATGAAGTTCCCATTTAAAAACCGAGCCATTGCTGAGCCAGTCCATCTCAGTAACTAAGGTTGTGGTCTGGCCTTTGCACTAACCCACTCTCCTAAAACCAAGCACAATAGTTTCAGGGGGAAAAAAATCAGCAAGGTGAGCTTTATTAAACTAAATCTCGGCTGTGTTTTAAGATATCTGCAACAACTGCTTCCGAATCATAATGTGGTGGTTACCATACCAGGTTTGCAGCTGTTTCCTTAATTTCCCTTACAATTATATTTCAGTGTTATTTTGCATAACAGTAAAACACAACACCTGCTTCAAATTGCAGTCCTGTTCCAAGCACTGTAATTCTTTTGAGATACAAACTACGAGGAGTGTGCAACACAGAACAGCATAATTGCCCTGCACTGAAAAGTAAATACAAATGAAAACATCTTCCTGTTGGAGAAATGACTGTCATTAACAAGAATGCTCGCCATCAAAGCTCCCAGGAAAAAAAACTAAGTTTTTCTTTTACGCAGCAAGAACTTCAGCGTTTGCATAAATTAAGTGGTATGAAAATTACGCATCCATGTTATATTTCTGCAATTAAAAGCTACTATATAGAATAACACGTTAAAGCAACAACAAAAATATGCCTGGACTTTCAGAGAAGCTGTATCACACTATTTTCAGTAATCTAGCGTAAGAAAGGTCAGAGCATTAAGTTTTACATTATAGTTCACTCATTGGGAAAAAAGAAATCCAATTTGTTTGTAAGAGTGAATCATACATAAAGACAATAAGCGTTTGTAGAAGGTTTATAACCTTTGTGTTACAGAAAGAAATTACCACAACCGGCATAAAACAAATGATAAGAGGATATTCGAATAGCTCTATTAAATACTTTAAAGTTGACTTTTGTACGATTTTAAGCATATAAGCTACAGTTGCTTCCCACTATGCCAGTCTTTAATCTTGAGAATAAACCTCCCTACTTGAATCAAGACAAAGCCAAGCAAAGCATCTTTTTAAAATGAAATTCAACAACAAACGCTGGACTGGAAAAAAAAGTAGATGACTTCTGTGTCCATTCTCTAAATTCCCTGTAGTGCACTATTTCGTACTGCAGCCCACCTAGCAGAAGTGCCTAATTAATACCTTCTTTAATGAGCTCTCTGAAGAAAATATCAAAAAGGACCTGAACGTTTCTCAACTTTACAACTAAACATATTTTAGGCCCAGGGTTTTAAAAACAAACAAACAAAAAAGGCTACTTTGCATCGCTACCATTCTTTCTCCAAAGGCAATCACTCTTCGACGATTACATGCAAGAGACGAGTAGCAGAGAATAGAAGTTGCATTATTTCTCACATCTGTCAAGCGAAACAATTTTACACACTTGCTATGCTAACGCTGGATTACGAAGAACCGGCCTGAAACCCCAGATAAACAATCGCAGCACGCTGCGGCTCCCCTCGTACAGCTTACCCTGGCTGAAACAATCATTTTCCAGCGTGGGTTTGGACTGACAGCGAGATGCGCTATTGTATAAATCCGCTGGCTTTTCGAGGTGCAAACTGCTGCAAGCCTATTTTCCCATAAAAGGGCCGGCACAAACTTAGGGGCAGCTCATTTCACAGCGGGCTAGCGGGACCGAAAGGCAATGATATCTGCCCCGCTCGGAGCGGAGGGCTGCATCTCGGGGCCAAATACCCGCGCAGGCTCTGCGCACAGCCATGGACGCGCACACTGCGAGCACCGCACCCCCCTCGGCTGCCAGATCGATGCCTCCCCGGCCCCCCCGGCTGCCGGCACAGCCGCGGCTCCAGCCCCAGCCCCAGCCCCAGCCCCAGCCCCAGCCCCAGCCCCCCCTCGTTACCGCTCGCCCCGGCGGCGCTCCCGCGGCTCCCCGGCCGGCCCCGCGCCGCACTTAGCGCCCAACTCCGGGCTCCAGCCCGGCCGCCCGGGCACGGCAGCGGGGGCCGCGCCTTCTCTCCCCTTCTCCTCCCCCCTCCCCAGCCCGGGGGGCCGGCCCCGCTTCGCCCCCCGCCCTCCGCCGGGCCCCGGCCGCTCCCCACCTCCGGCCGCCGCTTGGGGCTCCCGGGGCCGCCCCGGCCGCGGCCCCGCGGGGCTCCGGGCTCGCCCCCCGCTGATTGATGGCTGCGGGCGGCCAATGGCTCCGGCGCGGCCCCGTCCCGGCGTGTGCCGCAGCCCCCGCCCCGCGCCCCCAGCCCGGCTCTGCCCTGCCCTGCCCTGCCCCCGCCTCGCCATCCCCGCGGCTCCGCTCCGCGCCGGCTCCTGCGAGCAAAGTTTGCAGCGCAGCCCCGCTGTGTGTGTGTGTGTGTGTGTGTGTGTGTGTGTGTGTGTGTGTGCCTCCCCCCCCTCCGTACGGCGGGGCTGCACCGCCTGGGGAGGGGGACGGGGACACCGGGGGGGGGCCGGCTCGGCTCGGCTCGGCCTGGCCTCCCCTCCCCTCCGTGCCCCCGGCCCCGCCGCCAGGCCGCTGCCCGCCCCGGTTGCGGAGGGCAGCGGGGGCACGGCCCGGGCAGGGCAGGGCAGGGCAGGGCCGGGCAGGGCCGGTTGAGCGCCGCCGCGCACCCCCGGCTCGCCCCGACCCGACCCGACCCGGCTCGGGGGCGGTCACGCCGGGCTCGCCCCGGTCATTGTGTGCAGGAGGCTGCAGCCGCCCCCCCGCAGCCGCCGGTGGCACGGCCCCGCCGCTTTGTAACCCGCCGCTTTGTGCCTCCGAGCCCCCCCACACACTCACCTTTTCCCTGCGGGCCGGGGCCGCCTCAGCGCGGGCGGCGGGGCCGCTCCATGGGGCGGCGGGGGCAGAGCCGGGGGCAGAGCCCTTGGCGCTGCCCGAGGCCGGGGCTGAGGCCGGGAGCGGGGCCGGGCGCGGTGCAGTGAGCGGGGCTGCCACTGGGGTCAGGGAGCAGGCACCAGGAAACACGGCGGCCACGGAGCGCCACTCGCACGCACACCACACACACACACACACACACGGCACGGCTCCTCCCGCCGCCTTGCACTTCACCCCCCCGGGCAGGGAGGGAGGGAGGGAGGAATCGCTGCTGCATTTCATTGCCCAAGTGCGGCACAGCCTCCCCCCGCCCAGCCCGGCCGCACAGGCCGCCCCGAGCAGCGGCCGGGCCGGGGGCAGGGCGCGGAGCCGCAGCCCCGGGGCTCGACCCCAGCCCCAAGCCCGGCTGAGGGGGGCCGGGGGGCGATGTAGGGGTGAGGGGGGGCGGCCCCACAGCCCCCCCGAGGGGCTCCGGGCGGGCAGCGCCTCCCCGCAGCCGGCTCCTGCGGTGGCTGAGCCAACCTCGGCCGCCGGGAGGGAAAAAGCAGCGCACAGCAGCGATGCCCTTTGGGATGAGGGTAAGCAGGGGGTTTCTGCTGTTGTTTTTTTGTTTCCTTTTTTTTTCCTTTCAAAATCCACGTTTTGTGTCAAGAGCCGCAACAGGGACAAAGTGAAGAAGTGGAGAGGAGCCGCGTTGGGGTTCCCACTTCCCAGAAACAAATGGGAAGGGAGACTTCCCCATAGCTAGAGTGCAAGGAAAAAACAGCCAAAAGGAGCTGACAGGAAAAAAATGAAAGCTCCTAGCAGGCTGCTCAAAGCACGCTGTGCCCTACGTATTCTAAATAAATAATTTTGACTCTGACCAACCTTTGGATATGCATGGCAACTCGGCAGGTTTTCCTTTGTTGCTGAAAACAATGAGAAGGGTCCAGGGTATTGTCAGACAGAAACCCACTAGGATGGATGGTCCCCTCTAGAAGCACAGCAAACTACAAAAAATCAGCCTGGAAAAAAAAAAATACATTGCATGGGTTTTTTGTTTTTTTGTTTTTTGTTTTTTTTTCCAATTTGACATCAGATTTTTCTGATCTTCTATTGCCATTTTCCCTTTTAATAGAAGTAAACACTGTGAACCAGCAAAGGAAAATTCCTCCTCTCCTGTTTCAGACAAAACGGCCCACAGTTACTCGTCCTCCTCACCAAACTGAAGCAATGTTTTCAGGGAATCTTTGCCTGGCATGGAGGCTGCGGCCATAGTTTCACAAATATATTTAACTGCCTGCCCCTGACGCTGCTGGAAAATAAGCCATCCAGCGCTCAGCCACCTTCTGTCCCTGCATGAGCCCTTGTGCAAGGACAAGGAACCCCACCTGGGATGGAGATCAGCGCTAGGGAAACGCAGCCCATTTCCTCACCGGTCCGTCTCCGCAACCCCTTCACCTCACGCTTGTGCTGCGACGAGGCAGGGGGCAGGATGAGCAACTGAGGACACAAAGGGGACGGGATAGCTTCATTGGTGCCACTGCCTGCTTCAATATAAAAATATGGGGAGTGAGGGTGAGCGGGTTCTGTACAGAACCAGCTGTACCCCTTCTCCGCAGCTGCAGCAGCAGGACTTCTCCTGTGTTTGCCTTCCTGCCGCATCCAGAGCCCTCAGCACTACAAATGTGAGCTTCTGGCACAGAAGGAAGAATGAGGAGGAAGTATGGGTAAGGTGACTGAAAGCTCAAAGACCTCCTCTCTGATAGCTTGTACAGTCAGAGACAGCTCAGACACATTACCCCAGCGTCTCGGTGTCCTCATACTGAAATAAGCATTTACCTAATTTACTAGTCCTTACATAAAATAAAGTGTATGGCTTCAAAGTTAGCCTCACTTGGCTTTTGCCACCATGAATCAAGTGTGGGTCCTGATTCTAAGATCACATCTTTTTCACGATCCTGCACGTTCAGCTGTAACACAGTCACTGGGAGCACTGTTTCTAATAAGCGACTCCACAAACTCAGAAACATTTTCTGACAAGAGCACATAACGAAATTCTTCCTTTTAACAAACTGCTTGTTTTCAGTTTCCCCAAGAACACTGTGTGTTCCAAACTACCCACTTTTAGAAGTGCATTGTCCGTGGAGTTGCTACAAGAGGGAAAAATTGTTTCCTTAAATTGATTACAGGCTTTTCTGAGGAAAAGAGTTCTATTTTGCTGCCTTTCCTTTCTAGTTCAAAAGAGCAGCCTCAAAATGCAAGTATGTAAGTAGAGAAAAAGAAAATGTCTTTATTGTGGCTGGAACATGGACTTACTAATAAATACACACTTGACAAGAGGATCTCAAAGAAATTTGGAAAATTAAAAAGTAAAGAAGCTGTTTATTGTGTCACAGGACTGATTTTTCTAGTTGGGTGAAACTCAAAATAGTGAACAAGCAGCTTTTGTTTACGTTAATACTTCTTATTCATAACGTTTCAAGTGTGTATTATACATGAAACTGCAGTCACGTTCAGTTTGTTCTGGATTTTGTTCTTTTACTTTTACAAATCCAAGGCAAGTATCATCAAATGCACAAATGCAGCTGATGCATGTTAAAAATTATGAAATACTACAGTGTCATGAAAAGCATACAGATTCTCCAAAACCTATCCTGCAATCTCTGATAGTACTTTCATAGGTATTATCATCTCCAGTTTCTGCCAAGCACAAGAAAAAAACTATAAACTTTTGAGATACACACACAGCAGTTCAGAGTGAACAGTTCAGCCTGTCTCACTTTGATTTTCACTTTTGGACAAACCTTCCCTAAATATCTGTGGACACCTTTTAATCTTTTACATAGAAAAGAGAAAAAAAAAAACCACACACACACAACTTTCCAACTGCACATCGTGACATCGGTCTATGATTGCAGTATTAGCCTGACCGAGATCCTACCCGGTTAGGATGTACTCTATCACGTGCTGCCTTACTGTGCTCCATGGTTTGCTGCATATCATGTGTTGAAGCTACTCACAAAGTAAGGTATCTCAAGAATATTCCAACATCTGACCCAAGGAAGCAAGAGCTGATTACAAGCCCGTGTTTCACAGTATAAAATGATTGACAGTGCTACTTCGAGATTGTTTCCACAACTCCTCCACTCCTTTACCATTTATTTTTTGCTCCCATTCTTTAAAGACACAAACCACATAAGAAAAAAAAAAGTTTTCAAAAAAGCCTCCTTCCAAATAAGCTTTTAAAGCAGTTCAGTTTCCCCAGCCCAGTTCAAAACAGTCTCTTGAAAGCTTTCACTACGATAACACGGGGCACTCCAGTCAGCAGTGCAGGAGCAAGAGGGACGCACACTATGTTATGGTTTCAGAAAAAGGCCACTGATCCACATTATCTCTGAGTCTGGACACAGTATCAGAGGGTTTTTTTTTGCAACCTTTTTGTTTGTTTGGTCTTGCCTTTTTTTTTCTTTTCTGTTTGGTTTGGTTTCAGTACGTGCATTACCTGGATTTTTGGCCAGTTTAAGACAACAACAATGAGGGTTCTCATTTGTATTGCAGAGAGAACTCAGTTCCAGCTTTCAGAGACTGGGGCATGGTGGTGCACTAGTAAATTACCTACAGCGCTAGACAATACATATTTTAAGAAAGCAGAAATTGATCCAGTGGGCATCCACTGGTGGCAGCCTACACTGAAGTCACTAGACTGAGCATATTTCACCACACGCCACAGCGATTCTGCCAAAAATTGGATTTTTAACGGGCTCGTTCCCCTCATTGAAGCAACAATTCTCCAGTAACTACAGAACAGAAGACAACTGGAGAACAGCATGTTAGCTTAGCCTTTATGCCCCACCGAACAAATACTACATCTCAAATTTGCACAATGTAGCTGGATAGATGAACAGTTCTCTATTGCTCTCCTCCTCCATTTGTAGCCTGAAAGTCATCAAGTATTTGGTGTGCCTGCTGCCCAACATCAGGCATCCAACAGAAGAATACAGTACCCGATATAAAACCAAACCAAGCAAACAAAACCGGGATTCGAACTTTGAAGATACACATTGTTCTTGTATCACTTGGAGTTGCTTTCACGTAGAAAATCAAAGAATAGAACTAGCAAAAAATTAAACCCTAAAAAAAAATTTAAAAAAATACAATACTCCTTGGCTTTAGATTTTTGTAGGCTCTGCTGTTACCATTTTTTTATCTGACTTTTTCTCTCACTATATGGGCCCGTACACTAACCTGTTCAGCACTCCAGCAAACACTACATCCTGAGGAAGAAACCATGGCCCCTCCACAGAAGCGCCCCAGCTTTTTCAGAAAAAGGACAATTCTCTTAAGGAAGTATAACTGAAGCCTTCTGTCAGAAATCTGCAGACAGAGAGGAACACATCATTATAATGCTGAGAGAGCATCAAGTAAGACTACTGAAGGAAATATCATCAGTTGTCCTCTGGGCATTCTTTTTATATTCGATGGACCAGAACATTGTCACAGGATAATGGTTGTCTGCCGCCTTGCCCCTATTAAATTAAATTAAATATTTGATTGGAACTTTCCTACTTGCTCTCTGTAGAAATAAAAACTGATGCAAAAAAGCTGTAGGTGAATCATTTGCCCTTCTAAAATCTCCCAGTCTAACTGCTAGTCAAGGTAGCTAGAGAAGAAACCATTCCTATTAAGTTTTGGGGGGAGCTGAAATTTTTCAAAATTGAGAAGGATGTCTGGGTGATTTATTCCTTCATAACAGAGCAGGCAGTGACTTCAGCTTTGTATGTACATAAAGATGCAAGTACTGTTTGATGCATGGCAGTTATTACAAAGATATTACTGCGGGAACAGTTAGGTTTGCTCCCAGATAGTGAAGGCTCAGGACACGCTACAAGGAAAAGATTTTGGTGTTCACCTTCTGGTCAACAAGCTGTGGCAGTGAATAAGGAAAGTAATGTGAGGTGGTCAAACATCCTATTTGTTGGGTATTGATTTGCCTGTTTAGGAGAAGGTAGATGACTTTTTCTCAAGTGATCTTTTTATCAGCTAATTGGTCTACAATGTATTCAGCCCAGGCCAACGCATCAGAAAGTCTTCAGTTTATTCCTACTGCAGTTCAGCCACTCAAATCCCATTGTACCAAATAATTCCCAAACCTCAGGTTCTGGCAGGAAACAAGCATTCACTACTACAGCAGAGAGAATTACGAACCTCTCTTCTGCTTGAACTTTCGCTTACTCAACAACCGCTGTCCCTTTTCATCACACACATTGCTTCATCCTGTGGCAGACTGTCCACAGTGCATTTCTGGTCAGAGATGTAAGATGAACTTCATACCCAGGAGTTCTGAGTAGTCAAGGCAATATCAGGAAGCTTCCTAACTACACCCTCCCTCTACTCATGTCCTTCTGATTTCAGAGACAATGTGTAGTGAAGTGGGTTTCTATCACATGAAGTGCACACTGCAAATTACAGATCTACAGATCATTCTACAGATGAGTAGAAACTCTGTAGATGGAGAAAAATAATTCTGTTCCTGAGAGAAGGTCCCCATTGCACTGAAAGCTACCTATGAAATTCTCAACATCTGTCAAAATTCCACATGGAAAGCAAATTGCAAAACTGAAACAGACCTCAGCTCACAGCACAAATTAAGAAGTCTACATGGCGATGCTGAAAAGAGAATATCACTCCTAGGCTATCTTGAATTTTTCTTTTTAAAACTACAGATCCAACTGCTAATTCAGCTGTTGCTGATGACTTTTGTCAACAGTTACTCACAGTTAACTTCTTTACATCCAAACAAATAAACACCACAGCTTCACTTCATGCCTTGCATAATTAACTTACATTTTTGACAGAAGTTACAACCATAATCTCCAGCACACTTAATTCTAGTTCCAGTTTATGGACTCCAAATTACTTTTGGGCCAGGAGTGTGTTCCCTTTATAGAAAATTGTAGGGAATTGTAGGATAATTATAGTGAAAAGCCTTAGAAGGGGACAGGCACTCCAATATGAAGATCTTTTTCGTTTTGAGCATGCAGCTAAGAACAAGACTTCCTAAAGGAAGGAAAAAATTTTCATGTTTTCAGGAGTCTCGTCGCTTTGAATGTCCACAACAACACTGTTGATCCGAAAGCACATGGAAACCTAGAGCCTGAAGCCAAAGTCTTCATTATGTGTTAACTACCCTAATAATCAAGTTCTGTGATACACAGGATGCTAATGAAGCCCAAATTCTATGGTGAAAGAGCGAAGCTTGAATTCACACACAGGTCTGTTTAGTGTAAGATAGGTTTCTGGAAAGAAACAGATAAGATCTTAAGGCATAATCTCTGATGAATGACCATTTTTGTCACTTGATTTGATGTTATAAAATCAATATTGCATAGCAACTATTGTCTAGATTTTGAATGCGTACAGGCTGAAACTGCTTGTTCACTGCTGAAAGATCCTGTGCTGTTGGATTCTATACTCAGGCGCCCCAGGAAAAAAATCCTCTATTCCAGTTATTGTCTAGCATTTGAGTTCAGCGTTGGCAAACTGGCCCCTGCATGTCTTTGAGGCATATGGAAATTGATGATGAAGGTGTCTAGTATAACTAGAAGTATAATTTGATGAAAACTGAGGCAGTGAACTGTGAGAAACTGCTAAATCGGTGTCATCAAACTCTGCTTGAAAAATAATGAAACAGAAATATTACTAGGACACAAGAAATGCAGAGCAAGGACTGTGAAACCAGAGACTAAATGCAGAAATTAAGGAAACATACAAGATGTTATTTTCATTGTTATTTTTGAAACACGTACCCAAAATACAATGCGCTGTTCCTGTCCAAATTCACTTTATGGAGACAGTGACATCATGTCTCCTCCAAATTGTTCAAGCCTGAATCTTGGCACGAGCTCTTCCAATAGAATACCATGTTTGGCCCTGGCACTCCCGCCTGTCTACCCGTAACCATGTGCAGAGTAAGAACAGCACCATGGCCAATGCAAATCCTAGTAATAGCTCAAGTCCCTCGGGGCAACAGAAAAAGACCAAAATAGAAAACATATTACAGTTTTCAAGCAATAATATTGCTAAGAAAAATAAAACAAATGTAACCTCAGAAGTAAGATGACATTTATTGCCCAAAAGTTAACAATTCCTGAAGCTGTGAAAGCACTCTATAAATAAAGACCTGAAGATGGCAGTGGAAAGATCCTGATACCGCTTTATTCATACATTTTGAATGAAAACAAACCAGACAAACACAGAAATCTGGGAACAAGAGGACACAGGAGGAAGATACATGTTTTAAGTACTTGCTTAGATCACTAAACACACTTGAAGTACTGGAAATAAATAAATGAAGATTCTGTTCAGTTGTACCCATGTTTTGAGACACGTGTACTCTCAAGAAAGGGACATAAGCTTGCATATTCAAAGATTTGCCAGAAGATTTGTACAAAAAGATCACAGGGAGACAGAGACAGCTGGAAAAATTGGAGCAAGGGCTCTGATTTTCATGCCAGTGTTACACCTAATGCAAAGAGAATGCAGATGATGGTCTGCAAGCTATATGTTATTCCTCCTGCCACTGAGCAGTATGCTTGGACAAGAATCGGAAAGTAACTAGGAAAAAAAAAAGACACAGAAATGATAAAAATTGTGCCATTGTAAACAAAAATATGTGTGTAAAAATATTTCTTACAGTCATAACATCTTCATGTACAAATGGCAAATGTCAGCATCAATGCAGCCATATATATCAAGCACTAATTTCTTTAAAGCACAGACTGACTTGAAAATTTAACGAAGCTATACCCACAGTCTCACTATAGCATGCACAGAGCAGAAAACATGAAATGGAAAAATATCTATAAACAAACACCCTATATCATGCTTTAAAAGAATGATAATGAGATGTTTTTGCACATGGATTTATCCAGATTAATTATCAATAAACCTAATTAGAAAGTTGTGCCAGTAAATGTCTAGAAGGTTTCTTTCTACTGGGGCATATACAGATAGGAAGCTTAGTAGAAAAAGGGTAAATGGAATCTAGAGAGGACTTACTGGGAATACATGCAAGTTTCAGAAGTAATCTATGCATGATTGCCATGGGTTTTAGTATCATCTTTTCCCATAAGGTGATCTTAAAATCTGTGCGTTAAAAAGTCATTTTTTCTGTCAGTTACTGTTAATCCAAACTCTGCACTTGAGAAGCCTTCTTCTGTCAGGGTAGTATAAATTTACCATTTATATATATATTTTCCCTATCAGAAATATTGGCTGCAGTTCTATCTTTCGTGATGTCATTACTGCAAATTCAAAACTGTGATCTTGTTTGAAAGATGTGTTTTAAAAGAAAAACAGTTTCTAAAATCAGTTCATGAAACTCACTTTGAATTTAACCAGGGTACCTTTTTGTCCACATTGGATTCCCATTGATCCCTGTTGCACTTTCAGATCTGCACACAGCTTTTGACAGTGGCTGAGAGAAGCAGAGTCACAGTGTCTCTTTGGAGCACCTTCACTGTCACAATGACGTGTCCATGGAGATGTCTCATGTCTGGAAAGGAGAAATGAGGAGAAAAAATTAAAAACATAAAAAAGACAGAGGAAAAGACAAAGGAAAAAGAACGGATTCAGATCCCAGCTCTCCACAAGGCCAGTGGCACGTTCAGCATGGGGCTAAGCCTACAAAACTCGACAGTTTCTAAAACAAATCTGGATGGAAAACATTCTGAGACTAGCTGATGTGTCTGCCGAGATGCCAGATAAACCAACAGCCTGACAGTTATGCTTTCCTATTTAGAACAAGCAGTTAGCCAGCCATTTCTATGCAACAAAGCCTATTAAACCGTACTACCTCATCCCTCCTTGTTGGTTTCAGGAACACTTTCTATTCTTTCCAATGTAAGTTACCTGTGGTGTACTATCAACTTAAAAAGAAAATTAGCATATACGCAAGTTCTTCTGTGGGTAAATTATTCTTCCTATCTGGAGTTCTCCCTTTTAATTAACATTGTGAGCCAAAAACAGTAAAGGAAGAGATCATAATTGTCAGTTCATGCTTTAGTACTTTCAGTTCAGAAGCTGAGTAACTGTGCACAGGTCATTCTCCAACATTCACTCATCTGATGGATTTTCATCGGGGGGCTCTTTCCCAAATACTTGTTGGATCAGAACGCTAGTTACTATGTCCAATACTGCCAAATTAACGAAGCAAAAATCAATGATTAAAGCTCACAAACAACAAGATTGCCACAGTCTGCAAGCTGCTTAACCTTTTTTTTTTTTAATTTTTCTTGCATTTTGTTGTTGCTACACTGCTGTAAGAGTGCTTATGCCCTTACATTATATTCACATCAGAACGTGTGTGCGTGTTTACAGGAAAGCTCAGCGGCATTGCCGCTGAAGGAGCTCTGTTCTCCCGCACAAGAGTGACCAGAGCATGGCACCATGGGGAGCTCTGCTGCTCCCTTCTGATAGCAGGTGTTAGAGCCTCTGGCAGGAGAGATCTCCAAGGTTTTGGACTCTGGATTCTCCACATGTTGGAATCCAAAACCTACTTCTTTGTGTGACTCACAGAAAAAGGAGTCAGGCTCTCAGGATTTTAAAAAATCTGGATTTCAAAATGGAAACCACATAAAAACATGCTCGTAAACTGCCCAAGAAGTGATCCAAGAGGTGGTGTTTTAAAACACCTCAGGCCATACCTATACTGGTTTATTACTGTTGTTTTGTTCTTCCCTGAGAGGGAACAAGGATGGGAAGAGTCACACAAGATACTTTCTCTGACTTACCGAATTACAATGCTTTGTAACGACACACTTGTAGCTAGGGAGTAAGAGGAGTTGAAAGGGCTCAAAAGATACTATAAAATAGGAACACACTCCACAGACTACATTTTCCTTTTAAACACAGGTTTCTCTCACAGCCAAGGCTCCGTTCAGACCTAGCAAAAACACTCTTTAAGGCAACAGGACTGGTACATGGCTTTGAGAAAGCTGAATCTGATCCATGCTTAGTGCCTTAAAAGTGTCCCTCCCAGTGTCATCATTATCCCACCATAAACCAGCGCTAAATCTTAGACTTCTTTCCTCTTGCCAAACCCCACTGTTTTCAGAGACAATCTGGGATTTGCAAGGAATACAAGATCAGCTTCCTTTCAGATGCTAACTAAATATTTAAATCTTGCTCCTACTGAAAGAGGCAGAGGTTTTACCATTAGTTTAAACAAAAGTGAGATCAAGTTGCAAACTTACAAACCTGCACCCATTAAACTTTTGCTCTAGCTTGGAATTCTCCGTACAAAAAAGGTCACTTCAAAAGCAAACCCAAATGTAATGTACTTACAATTTAAGACTCCCTAATGCTGACAGAGCAAAGGTGTTGCACTGTAACAGAGATGTTGATAATGGTGTCACCCAGTTTACACAACTCTACAGGTTTTCTTTTAAACAGTTTCTGGTGCTAAATTATTAGTTCTTATTTGTGAGTTAAGGCTAGACCCCACCAGCACGCAATGATTTATGCTGCCTGCTCCAGAAGCCATGCAGGTTCAGAATTTTTTTTTTCCTTTGTTAAGCTCCTCTTCACACACCAGTTTGAATGTTTCATCCTACAGACATCAGGGGAATCACAGCCAGCAGCTCAGTGGTACACAGCTTCCTCTACTGAAGCCAGGATTTGCACGTTCTGTTTTGGGAACAAGACAATTCTGTAGTAATGGACTCAGACGTATTTTATTAACAGAAGTCTCCATTTCCGATCGCCTACTCGTCACTATTCTTAATTTTGCCTCTTCTTTATTTGGCACAGAAGAAGGATACATGACACTTTTTAAATACCTATACTAAAAATGAATATTAGAAAATCCTATATTGTGTTTTACCTGTCAGAGGTCATCAGCAGCTGTATTTCAAGAAAACTGAAGGCATTAGATGTAGTTTGCCCAGTAGATTAATACTGAGCTGTGAACTTTCATCCTCTACAGCAAGATTTCCATCCAACTGACACAGAACTGACACGCAGTAACACTTACAACCAGGGGGATCCAATTTAGACGGAGTTCAAATGGTTTCAAGCTACTCATAGGTCACAGAGGTAAAGTATGCATAAGAGAGCTGGCTTTAATCAGAAGGTTTTCAGTAATGTCACACCAGAAGTGATAGGCCACATTGAAAACGAACTGGATGTTAGGCTGGAGAATTAGATTACAAATACATTTAAATATTTTGAATGTATTCTTTACGGCATTTTCACAAGCCCAAAATGTTGGGATTTTTTTTTTTCAGGATAATAGAAAAAAGAGTTTTGCATGAGCATGAAAAAAAAAAAAAAAAGACATTTTTCCCACGTGGTATCATATCTGTGATACCCATTCACGTGCTTTTGAGGAAGAAACAGTCCAAAACAAAAACAAAATAGCTTCGTTGTGGGTGACAGTTTGGAAATAATCTCAAAAGACTCAGCATTTTCTCCACAGTGGAGCATTAGAACATAGGAAAATTGCGAGGGACGGCAAAGATTGTGGTGAGAGAGGATTTAGGAAAGGCCAATTTTAATGCAGTTATCAAATGCTGACCTCCTTGTGAAACAGGCAGGTGGATTGTCCATTTAGCATTTCATACTACAGAACAATGTGCAAGAGGATTCATTGAAAGACATGTCCCTGAAATACAAAATATAACTCTCTTGAGGGGATTTCAAGGGCTATATCCCACCCAGGAAACCCTGAATCTGTCAGGTGCTCTTACTTCAAGTTTCTCTGATTACTTTGGTTGGATCCAGACCAGTCCCGTGCTCTCCTTCTCACGCAAATGGGCTGAGCTGTATCTCCATGCCACTAGCCAGGAGGTAAACTGGGAAACAGCTCAGTAAAACAATGGAAAGCATCAGACACCTTTTGCACACTGGTTTGCACTACATTTAAGAACTACTTCACAGCAGAAATAAAAAACAACTACTGCAGAAAGCCTAGCAGACAAGCTACGTCAACTTTCTGCAGACTTACATTGAGTTTTGTTAGGAAAAGGATTAAAATCCTGACTGCTGTGCCTGTCTACAGCATCCTCTCTGCAAAATGCCCAGCCCATGCCACAAAGAGAAGGGGGAACTCCATCTGCGAGCAGATGAACAAGCCTGCTGCTAGAAACACAGTGCTGCATCTCATGTCATATTACAGCAAGCAGCTCAGCTCAGATCAGCAAAGCAGAAACAAGGAACCTGACAGGGTGGGATGCAGTGCTTTGCTACTGAATAGTCACCCAGTGGCATCATATTCAACACGCTGGATGTGCGGCGTCACATCCAACAAAATTGCACCCTTATAATCTGCTAATTTCCCTGCATCCTGCACTGATAATTTAACATGCACAAACAGAAAAGGAAAACAAAGAATTCAAAACAGAATTTTCTTAAACAGGACGAAGTTGGGCTTGTCGAGTTCCTTACTACGACTGTTTCCACTGCCCGGCTTACTCATTTACAGCCATTTCAGGTAGCTCTTTACAGAACTCTAAGATGTGTAATGCAGGCATAAATTTAAACACTGGACTGGCTAGAGCATCTCCGTCTAGGTTAGTAAAATAAATATTTATTTTTTCCCAAAACTGGGAGGCTTTTAAAGACCCATCCATCACAGCTCCCTAAGTCTGTATCCATTTTTCTGCCTCGCACTGAAAGTACAAGTGGTTTATCACATCCAGGAAACCATTCATTTCACAAAGTTGTGTCTTTCATGTGTTGCTCTCACTCACCGATCAGACTAGCATCGCTAAATTAGATGCAGTATTCCTCAATTTTAATTACACTGCACAGCTCAGTTTTCTATATGTGCTCAGCTTTATAGGAAAAATAGCTATACTGTCCAAACATGAAGAGATTTTCTTTCTTTTCTTCCAGCCTACCAGCTCACATAACTCTTGAATTACGAAAAAGTCATTTTTCTTACTTGTCTTTGGCACCTTGTCTTAACAAAATAAGATTCTAAAATCACAAGAACTAGCATAGGCCCAGTTGTTCCAAATCCTCCACACTTCCCTTTCCAACCTTCCTACACTCCCCCCGTGTAACTCTGAAGCTTTTGATTAGCTGTGTTTCCATTTCCATGTGTACCTGCACGATCCTAAACTGGTGGATTTAAGAGCACAGGGACTGCACCTCAGCAGAAGTGCAGCATACTCCTATAATTAAAAACAGTTTACGATTAACTGCGACAGTTTTCCTCCTCTTTTTTTTCTTTTTTTCCAGAAAACCAAACCATTCTGGTTTTTGCCTTTTGAAACATCCTAATGACTCATGGCATTTAAAACGGAGTTAAGTATTTTTCTCAACACAGCTGTATATGTTTTATTTCATACTTTTGCCAACATTCCTCATGCACTCTTACAACTCTTACAGTCTTCCTTTCATGTTTTTAATTTTTAGTTTCCATAGTTCCATAAAATAGAAGTTGCTGAATGATCCCTAAGCTCTTTATTCCATAGCTTCATTAGAACCTTGGACAGATTTTAACATCCATCTTCTAGACTTCTCTTCAGAAGGCAGCCATGGACTAGCAATGGACTCCAGCCCCTAGTCTCTTCCTTGCTTCCCTGAAGCAACTTCATCATTAAAATACTGTCCAAGATTCTCCTACCTTCTTCCACTGATCATGAGTTTTCTTAGATCTCTCCTTACAAAAGCAAAAATCCCACAGCAACTGGAGAACTCAGCAGATTCTCATGTCTTCCTACCAGAGGACAGGTGATCCATCCAAGCTTTTCATCCTCATCAGAGGATGGTATTTATTTTTACATGGCAAAATAGGGTAAAACATTGTTAGGATGCATCTCAGATCAACCGAGTGGGAAATGGGAAACATATTTAGCTGTACTCTTTAAATCCCTGCTAGTGCAATGCCCTTACATGGCAACAACTGAGGCTTCCTTCAATCTTCTGCTAAGTGACTCCATCCTATCGGGCTTGTTAATGATCTGGCTTCAGTTATTCATCTCTCTTACCAGTGCAATACATCTGGCACGAAGGCTTTCGTGCTAAAGAAAATCCAATTAATGCAGAACGCTTCAGTGCATCCCTTCAACAATGCACACTATCGTCATCTCACCATCATGTCCTCTACTCTCTACACTGGAAAGCCCGTGAATCCTAAAGCTTTGCAATGAACAACTTTCCTCCTCCTGCAAAATGGATCCTTAGAGAACACGGCAGGGCTCAAGCACTGCCATGAAGGCTGACCTAAACCTGTAGAATGAAACGGTTTAGATAAAAGGGGATCATCTCAGATCTTCACCCCCACCTGCTGCAATTTCAAGTCATGTTTTAGGATGTTGTTTACATTTAACATTAAAAAGGAATCTGCACCCAAGAGATGTGTCCAAACCCTACCAAAACAAATGCCCTGCAGAACAGATTACTGCACTGGTGGTTTTGAAAACCAGACCAACCCTCCACCTGTGCCCCAGTGCTACTGAAGAGATACTAAAACATGGACATAAGATAAAGAGTTACTAGCCCTTCCTTTTGGCCCTGATTTGAATGCCACTTAAGAAATAAAGCACAACACAGCACAGAGCACTAACTTTGTTGTAGAAATAAAGGTGACAGCATGGAAACAACTATGCCCCAGCATCAACATTTTCTAAACACCAAACATTCCTTAATGATTTCTCATTACGCTGCTTTTCATTCATCATCTTCCCAGGTTCTGCTCATAGAATACAATTCTCTCAAATGAGCTGCCTAACTCGTTTTACATCAGCTGAAAAAACCCTCATGCCGATTAGGAGTATTTTCCCCTCAGTGACTTTTAAAAAATAGGTATTTTCATTTAACTGACACCTGATAGTGATGCTACATAGGACTCAACATATTTAACGTTTTTTAGTCTATTAGCACCAACATCTTTCTCTAAAGTTGTAAAAACTATAACAGTTGAGCAATGTCCTCTCCGTGGCTGCACAACACCTTTCAAAAACCAGAGAATGTTTATTTTAGTTGCTAAATATGATTTACCCATTGATTCTTCAGCATCCGTATTTCATCAGCCCCCAAACCGTTAAGCCATCCCATGAGATGCATATCCAGTAACATCCTTAACTATCTCCATTTCCACAATAACAGCACATGGAGATACGAGTATTCTGCTCAGCTGGGTCTGAGTGATCAGCATCGATCACCTGGGAAATGCCAGGAACCATAAGGGTTAACGCGTGGACTACCTCAAAACACATTCATGTTCTTTTGCAATAACGCACCAAACTTAATGACCATCATATAATGGTTGCACAATCTGAGATTTGGAAAACCTAGCCGCATTCAATTGCTTTCTCTGATTAGGTCTGTACTTATTTGGCATTACCAGAGATATCTCAATCCCTAAATAATTAACCTACAACCAATACGTATGAAATTGCCTCACTAAGCTCACTATCCAGGACTGTTTGCTGTTAAATTAGTAGAATAAATAATTTACACCAAAAAAGTGTGCACAAGATAGTGCCAATGAACCTGAGGGAACTTGTTCATTATTTGCAAGAAAATTGGATGAAACACAATTCCCCAAGTACAAGCCATTCTGTAGAGTAAAAGGTGTAGTATTATTAGTATTATTGCAGCATGTAGGGAACAAATGAAGTCGCGTGACTGTTCACTTCGGAGTATGCTCTCTTCATTAGCCTTTTCTCCAGAGCTATAAATACATCCAATACGCTGTATATACACAGTATGTATGTATATATACACATAGGAGATTGTACATTTGCATATGAACTGCAATTCTTATGGAAAAAAATCACAAATATTGTAGATTTATCTTCACTCGTGACTGGATGAGCAAGGAGCCAGAGGAATAACATTTAACACTGAAATGGCAGCTGTGTATCATTTCAAAAATCTGTAGATCGTGTTTTCTAGTGGCAAAGGTTATTATTGCTAAGTCTAATTGCTCAAGAAATTGGTTTGCGAATTTGTAATTCACAGGATTGTTATCATTTTAAGATCATTCTAAAATGATAAAACTTCTCTCTTTCAATGTTCTGCATGGTTACTTCTATACCACTTGCTCCAGCACACAGTGAATCAGTGCGTATCTGCACTAATATCCCTAGGAACTGGAAGAGGCAAAGAAAAACAACGCTGATTCTTGATAAAACTTCAGAAATATATATATATATATATATATATATATATATATATATTTTTTTTTTTTTTTTTTTTTTCCTAAAGGCACATTCTGAATTTATAACTAAAACCTCACACTTGGAAATAAATAAACAAGACCAATTCACTGAGAACTATTCAGCACAGAAACTAGCTCTGAGGCCAAAGCAGAGTTTATGGCTTTGGCTGGGGCCCATCTCTAACAAGGCTCCTGAAAACTGCATGCTCCGGCACTCAAACTGCTTGTAGTGTTCCAAGGCATAGCCTTCCCTTCACAGCAAGCTCTGAGACTGTCTATCGTGTCTTTCTCTGTCTATCGTGACTTAAGTTTTTGGCACAGAATACTGCTTTATGTTCCTCTGTAGATACTCCAACGCCCTGGGGATATGCTCAGCCAGGGAATGCCCTAAGCTAAAAAAGCAGCACCTCAGAAGGAAGCACCATCACACCACCTCCTCTTCAAGCTAGGTCTTCCCCACAAAGAGAGAAGGTCGCTATCCTGTGTTCCTGTCTCAGCCCAGCAAGAGCCACAGACAGATTCACCACATCCAAGGAAGGTGCGGTAGAACTCGCAGAATCCCTGGCTGCATCCAACCCCTTGTTTGAGTTTGAATTCAGTGCTAGCTCTCAGCCTGATTTGTGGTGGGTCGTTGATTTTTATTCGGTCACAAGTATCCTGGGACACGTTTTCTGACCTTGCTGTGTATTCACACTGAAAATACAATTGATGCTGTTCCTAGGTTATGAATCATGTAGTTGCATGATGTGGGTCGCAATGCTTCCTGCAATCTATCTTATTTAATACTGAAAGAAATAGATATGAATACCAGTTTACCTGTTCTCCTAGGAAACAATGCTGAGGAGACCAATTTCCCTCATCTTTATCCCCAAAGAACAACAAAGACAGCAAAAAAGGGTTAGCCCTGTGGAGTAAAAGGTGTCCCAATGTCATTGTTGCATGCAAAGATCAGATAAGCACCTGGTTTGTTCTGTCTGTGAAGACAGCTTTATCCAAATAAAGCATAGTGCATTTTATCATTCTGTAATGGAAAAGACCTGTCACTCTTTGAATATCATCATATGGTCGGTGGCCAGCAGATAATGGACTGTTAAGTGTCAAGGTGACTGGCTTTGAATGTGCACAAAACTAAAAATTATAGACCTGTCATTCCATAGGCAGGCCACAATTAGCTGTCTATGCAACTTGAAATTTCCATTTTGCCAGCTGAATAATCAATTGGCTACACTTTCTCAATATAGATGCATTTTTAGTTTTTTTGCACTCAGGATTTTATCTTTTTTATAAGGTTTTTCAAACAACTGTGCAGTGCACTTAAGCAGATGGGGTTACAAGTAAGCCACACAGTTGTTGTCTCCCCAACACATACACAAAGACAGTCACCAGTATTTTATAATCAACACTTTTTACATTAATTTCCTCTAGCCATACTCTTGCCTATAATGTTTTTGTCAAGGATATGGCGCTATGGAACACAAGCTACAGAAAATTCACAGCTTCAGAGTTCACAGCTGTTTGTTTTGATTACCAAGGTAATAATTTTTCTACATTTTGCCATCAGTCTACCCTCACATAGTTAACATATGAGATGTGAGCTAATGGTACAATATGAGTTAGAAATAAAATGTTTCCAATTGTCACCTTCTAAAAGGAAATGCACTTTTTTCTTGGAGACATTTTTCTCTATATAGCTTACTAAAAACGTTTTAAGGCGGTTTGGGCAGGGGCCTTACTTTACGCTGCTAAAGCTGCATAAGCTACCACAGTGATACATCAGTGATGACTCTTACGCAAGCTTATTTGAAAAGAAACAAACCACACAATCAAAAAAGTTCAGAGTCCTGTGATGTATATCAATGTACGTACAATAACTCTTTTCATCCTGGACAACTTGCAGTAATTTGCTTTCTTTCAGGCTGCCTGCATTTGTGGAAGGAACTGCGTAACATGGCGCCTGACTGTGAGAACGGGATTACAAAATGGCGGCCTTGGGAAGTTTGTGGCTTATAAACAGCACAGTACCAAGCAAATGCTGCCTCAGTGTAGTTCTAATATTAAAAAAGTGCCTTAAAGCTATACCTGCAGCTTCACATAGTGTTACTGCAACTCTCCATTCCCCCCCCCCCCCCCTTTTTTTTTTTTAAATAAACTCAGCCTGATTTGTACCACATGATGGGCAGAATTCCTACCACCTGATGTGGAAACGCTACACACAGGTTCTGTCCAAAGCCATTTGCAATAAAGGAAAGACATCTGGGATCTTCACCGGACTTTGAATCAGGCTGCAATATGTAGTCTTGTATCTTTACAGTACTTCATACATTGACAGAGCCCTCGTATGCAGTCCTGGAAGGTACATGGGGATACTTTGGTAATCTAAGGAGGGCTGTTGAGCATCAAAGTCTACAACCGGGTCTTAGTTACATGACATATGGGCTTTTAGTGATGACTGGCTCGAGGGATAATGGCTCGAGGAGCTCCTTGTCTTCCCAGCCTACTCTCCTAGACCCATGTTCATTTCCTCTCCCATCGCATAATTTGCTTTTCCCTCATTTGTTCTACTTAGGTGCTCCCCCCATCCTTTTAGGATGAAGACTGCTAAGAGCAGTTATTTGAACAGTCTAATTTACAGGACGTCACAGAAATGTCTGTATGCACAAAGCTGAGGATGGGGCAAATTACAGCAAGAGAACAAGAGGCTGGAGGGAGTGGAGGGGAATGTTCTTAAATTCATATTGCAGAACTACATTGTTAGCCTGGATTTCTTCCCTGCTTTTCCTCCTCTTTCCCTCTAGAAATAGAAGGTTAGGCCATTATAGAATTCAATTGGTTCCAGATGGACCCTTAACCCAGCTCCTCTAACAAAAACATTTTCCTGTTAAACAACCTGTGTCACATGGAATAGATGAAATTCATCTTTAGTATACCGCCACTGAAGCCTGGAAAGACAAACCTGAAGTATGAGTATCCCTATCACAAATGTAAAAGGGTAATGCAGCAATGATTTATCTCACAATTAGGCAGCAGTAATTATAAAAGTAATGCTGTACTAGACATACTATAAGTTTCTAAGAAAATTTATAAATAATTATACCTGTCTTTTTTAAAGGCTTCTACCTTCTTTATAAAAATCAAAATATAACATTTGACAGTTTGACTCCTAAATCATCTCTTTCATAGGCCATCACTATGTTTTACTTCTATTTTTTAATACATGAGTGAGAGGGCCAGTTTTACTTGTGTGCAAATCAGTGACCAAAATCTTCAAGTTTTCTCCTGAGCCCACATTCAATCCTTTTTGTACATTAGAACAAAACCCTTCTGTGCCTCAATTAACATTTAAGAATAAGGCTGGACTGAGATCTCCCACTCAGCAGGCGGCAGGCTGCTCACCTGGCTCCCACCCTCCTTCCCAGCAACCTCCTCCTCCTGCACATGCCACCCAGTGTTCTGGCTGGCACAGGCATTTGTGTTGCCACGTAGTCACCATATATTTTATCCTTTACCAGCTGGATCTACTCCTCGATCAAGTTCGCTGTGCCACTGTGCAAACAGCTGTGGCAACCCAAATGTAGGAGCCAGCCACAACCCACCAGCAGCCAGGAGAGATGTGCAGGCTGCTTAAGCTATGACTTATAGTCAATAAACACTCACAGTCCCGCAGCCCATGCAGCCTGTCTGCCTCCCCAGTTCCTGTTCAAGAATGTTTATTCACACATCACCTTTGCAAGAAGTGCTGTGATCCCCAGCTTGCAGCTACGGAACTGTCCTGCAGCTATATTTTCAAAAACACCTTTCAAAGAGGCTTAAATTCTGAGTGCCTACAATGCTTTCAAAATGAGCTCTTAATTGACTTAGATGCTTTTGAAATTATTTGCCTAAATGCAATCAAGAAATGGGTTATAATGGGTTCTAGACTGGCATTGTAACCAGCAAGCTGTCCTAGCACTGTTGCTTTGTGTGTTTCCTTCCATTTTGCTGTGACGTAATTTATCATGATCATGAACCCAATTATGCATTCTGAAGTTGGCAGACTTGCCATAAAATAACAGCACCTCAATGAAAACCATTCATGGTGGAATCTGTCTGGGCAAATGAAAGAAAAAATGCTGTTCGCCTCAGAGTCCATCTGCCCTCCGCCAGCACAGTTTGATTCTACCGTTATTTGGAACATGCAAAAATGCAGCGTGTTTGTCCATTGTAGAAGCTCAAACTTTTAAAGAGTCTGGTTTAGTGTATTTTTTCCTTCCATGTTTCCAGAGGGAGGTGCGCTGGGGTCCATCGTGTATTTGATCTTTAGGTTCTTTGCTTTGAGAAAAGGGCAGAGCCTTCGTACTGCAGCACAGGGCATGCATGAGGTGCCTCAGCGTGTACAAGCAGAATTCAAAAGAAACTTAAAAAGCCACCGGTAGTCTATACAGAATTGTACCTTATTATTGGGAGAACAAGTTGTCCTACAGAAGCTCGTTGGCACTATCATTATTGCACACCCCGGGATTTTCTATAAAGGCACATCCAAAACAAAAGACTGAGATAGCTCCCTTTGCTACAGCTGTCAAAGCTGACTTTAGGATTCTATACATTTCTTTTGAAGTTGATATGATCATCATTATGCAAATGCTTGGCTATTAGAAGAGAAGCACAATGCCTTAAATTCATATCGGTATTTTAAAATGTGTTCATTCATCCTTTGACTCTTCATATATATATATATATATATATATATATATATATATACACACACGTATACATACACATGAGAGAGAGAATATATTTCTGTATCTGCCTTTATACCTGAGCATTACCTACTTTAACCTTATTGAGCAGTAATTAGAAGAAATAGCATTAGTCATTCTTACACTAAAACATTTGATTTTTGATTCCCATGCACGGCACCTAAGTAGTTATTTGTATAAAACTGAATCTTAATCATCTAAGAAAACCCAATACTCTGTTTCTGATGCAAAAAGTATTTTGTTTCATGGCTACTCTGAAACATTCGTTTAAAATCTACCATTTCATTTACAAGGAAATTCGAGCAAGCACAGTAATAAAGCTGCAAAAAAGCAGAAACATGGAATATTAAGTTGATTACAGATAAATACTTCACCTGTCTGGCAGTATTTGTTTATGTTTCCTCAATAATAACACTCTTTATAAAACATAAAATCAGAAAGGTCAGTAAAATAGCTGATTCTACCAACCATGAAGAGCTAGATTCTTTTAGACAATCCACAGTCATCACATTACATACGTAAATTTCAAGGAGCCAATATCCAATTTTCTGTGGTTTCTTTCTTCCCACACATGTCACACTTCAAATTCGTTTTGACAACTAAACAATGTTTCCCTTATTTCATTATAATTCCCTTATCTAGAGTCAAAGCTTCATGACAATTTCGTAGAAAGAAACATGAAAAGACTTTCTGGTAGATAGGTTCCTTATTTTAAAAATTTCTTACAAAGATATGTTGGTAAACAATCCAACTGCATGGGTTTTTAAAGGCAGTATCTAACTCTTACCCTACCTCACTCACAAATTCCATTATAGATCCAATTCTCATTATTAACATTCTATCTCCATTTATATATATATATATATAAAAAGACATTCTTCTTCATTACCTTGTTTCTGTTTTATTCTTCTTGAAGCTGTAGCATCTGTGTAAATATTCTACCGACACCATATATATTTTTAATTTACTAAACACAGTAAAAAAATTAGTTGTCATTTGTGTAAGATACATTCACTCGTGCTTTTTTCAGTTTGTGTATAAATGTAATTTAATTCACTGTTAAAGCACATATACTTCAGAACAGGGATGCAGGCACTGATTACTAATGCACAACAACAATGTGAATTAATTCTTAGCTGGCTTCCTATTGCCCGGTGATCGCAGAAAACCAGAAAGCTCACTAGAAGAAAACTGCAAAAAGGAATCGGCAACAGCTATTGATTCTGGGACTGGTTTTCATGCTGGACTGAGACCCAGCATGGCTCAGCAGGTCTTACTGAATTGTCCAGAATGGACGCCCCACCTTGCATGGGCTGGTGAAGCCCAAGAGCACTTCAGTAATTGCCCTCTGACTCCCTGCGTCCACTCCTGTGGAGGCAGACCCTTTAGGAGGGCTCTAGGAGGCAACTCCACAACTGAACAGATACAGGAATTCAGACCTACCTGCAGTGGAGGAGCTCTGGATTCTTCCTTGTCCTTCAGTGCTCTATAGAGAAGGCTAAAACTGGCCAAATATTCTGTTGGTATAGCAAAACTGCCACGAGATAGATGGTAGGTAGACAAACAGCAAACTGCCAAGGTGGCAAGCAGTCAGACAGAAGGCGAGAGAACAGCCTTAGTGACTTTAACAATCTCAACAGGTATACCCCTGATTTTACAACACGGGTGAAAATGACATTGTTGGTGCTTCCTCGCTGCCATGCCATCCTGTGCACCATGCACTCTGAGACAGGTGGGAAGACTGCTTAATGAATCCCAAACACAGGGCAGGAAGGAGCCTTCTAAATCAAAACTAATTGCCTGCTATCACAAGCTGCTTCATCACAGAATCCGGTTTATGAATTAATCATATTTTATCTTAGAAGAACCTTGGCATTTTTCTCCCATTGCTACTATAAAACAACACTTCTGGCATCTCCCTCCTTCAGTCCTTAAGAGATCTTCTCATTTCCAGCCCAAATGTATGCCTATTAAGACCAGGTGATAACACAATTTGTTCTTTTGCCAATATTTTCCTTTCTCTTAAGCAGCTGTTTTGTCTGGCGTTCCCTCCTTTAACACACTTGTAAAGAGCAAGCAAGCTACTTTTCTGCTTCACTTTGCTAGGCTAAACAAATGAAGCTATTTCAATCTGCTCTGTGCAGAGAGGTTCATCCCATCATTAATCCTTGCAGCCTTTTCCTACACCTCTTCCTATTGGAACTGTATTACTGACACAGGGGCAAGAACAGCACGCAATAATTTAAATGACATGTAGCACTGTCATATGTGACCTTAGCAATTTGCTGTCCCTTTTGGGAATACTTCTTCAGGTGCATGTAACTATTGCTTTATTTCAACCCACGTCACAGCGGTAGTTCACCCTCATTCTGTAATGTGCAAATATTTTCAGGTTCTTCTCTTTGTACTCATTCCCAATTGATTAGCTCAGATCTTGCAAAAGACATTCTTAGGACTAGTTTTTAAAAGAATAGCATCATCCTTTGTAGTATTAAATGCCTTCCCCCTTCAGTCACTCCTCAATCACCAAATTTCTCCTTTATGAAGCTCATTTTTTTACAATGATTTCATAATTTGGGGCGTTGCAATAATTTAATTATATTGTACCTTCTTTTTATTCCTATGTTATTATATAACAATGTTTCCAAAGCTGGCCTTTAAAATAACTCCAATCTACTTCCAGTCAAAATTTTCTACTTTTGGAATATATTTTTGTAGAATTCTTCAGCCACTTTACATAGTTTCCCTCTTACTTCCCTCTGCCCCCAGCCTTTATGATTTTTCGTACGTTACCCATAAGAAGTGATTTACTGAGGTCAGGTTTCAACAACAAATCCTTTACATGGAGAATTTGATATATGAAAGAGAGATGTGGCAAAATTTATCTTTGGTGTGTTATCCTATTATGCATCAATCCCCAGAGCTTTCTGTTTCCTTGTTTTTAATACTTTCTATTAACCTTTGGTTTAAAGCTCTGAGTTCTGTATACTATTAAAGCTGAAGCAACAGAAAGTTATCTAGGACCATCCTTATCACCATGCATATGTTTCCTAATTAATGCTTTTATTTACCACCATATTTACCATTTTAATGATCTATTAAAAATAAAAAGGAACTCGAGCAAACAGTTTCATGTACCAGGTGCTTGGTTTTTTTTTGGTAGGAGTTGTCCAGTTGTTTTTCTCTGCTACTTCTCCCCTACCAGGTTGAAGTATAATATGCTTATTTTTCATTTCGGCTTTACTAAGATTGTATTTTTATACTTTTCGGTCTCGTTAAGAACTGCATTACTTCACTGACACCCTCCCTCTTCATCCCCTCCAGCTGTTTTGGCCCAAACTAGATTATCCTCAGTCTAAACCTTATTTGTATTAAAGGCAAGTCCCACTTTCTCTCACCAGCTTTTCTTTAAAAACATCAGTAAGGAACTATTTACCATGGGTTTACTTTCCATTTCTTTCCCATATTAAGCCATCTTGATTTCGGCACTTTTCCTAGGCAATTTTCCTACCCATGACAGATCTCGTCCTCTGTTCATCAGCTTCTTGCCTAATTTCTAGTGAGATTTTTACTCTTAATATTCTGTTAGGTGGTTGCCCAGGTTAACATAACAACATCGGCCCTCAAACCCTTACAAGTTTATTCCCTCTTGCTCAAATGTAAATTTCAAACATTTTTTTTTTTAAACCAAAAGTAGACAGCTAATCCAGAACCTGACTTCTGCAGTACAATGACTCTACTGAATAGCTCTCTACTTCGATTAATTTCTTTCAAGAATAGATTGTAATACTTCATTTTGATTTGAAATTAGTAAAAGAATCAACCAAGCCAAGGCTTTGCTCTTTGAACAGCTTTCATTATTACCTGGTGTCCAGTCCATGCCGTTCGCTGGATTGACGAGGTCCCCGGCATTCCTTAGTCCATAAACATTTTGGATGTTCCTCAAATAGTCTGCCAGTTTGCTAATCAGATAACTACTCAGCTACCTTGCTGCACACCTGACCATCGTTATCACTGCCATCATGCCTTTACTGATCAATGTTTTTAACAAGGCTACACACAGAGCTAGGGGCACTGCCAAAAGTTCTTCTGAAGTTTCATTTCCTTTTAATGATAGATTAGTTTGCTTTTCATCTCCTTACTTTTATCCTTTAAATGGAAACTATTTTAAACTATTATCAGTAGTTCTTTATATTAACAAACTCAGGTCAACTGCTATAGTTGTCACAGAGATTTTCTTTATATCATTTCCCTTTGCTAATAGTCATTATCACACTTGGAAAGCAAGCTGATAACGATGATGAGCTGAGATCCTGAGCACTGACAGTAATGCAGCCAGTCCCTACTGATGGCAATGGCATCAAGATTTCATTGCTGCTGGTGGTACAGTTGAGCATTAGACCTACCACAAGGTTCAATGTTTGAGATCCAAGTATTACTGCTTTAGCTGGTATCTGGTGGATCCCGATAACTGTGCTATTAAGTCCACCTTTGCAAATTCTCTTGGTATTTTAAGTATTGCTTAAACAGAAGTTCCTAGTAGTACCTCATAAAATTGATTTGGGAAGAAGAGATTGGACCAAAGAATGGGGTACAAACAAAATAAAACACTTTCATTATGGAACTTATTCTGATTATCTTTCCCAGTGGAGAGTTGAAAAAGAGCAGAACTGATGAGCAATTTTATATCTGCTCTCCATCTGACACTAGTTTATTACTATGTGATAGAAGTATTTCGTTTTGAAGCATGGTGTTTCTTCTTGGGAAGTAAAAGCAGCATAGTTACAGCAAAGGCTAAGGGCTGGGGTTTTTGAACAAGTCTCCTTTTTCTGTGATGTTTCGTGACCCTTTTACCTTGAAGGACCCCATCAAATGACTCAAGCTGTCAAGGGTATGCTGTAAAGTTTGATTCTTACACACACACGAAAAAAAAGTAAAGAAAGAAAGTTAATTGCAGGCTGCATGTCTTTCAGGAAGATGATATATCTCTGGGTTAAAAATAAAAAGCACTACTTTTTGGAGGACGTTTTCTGGAGATGAGCAAAGGTGTTAAAGGGAAGTCTCGTTAGAAAGGCATAGTCCTCCCATCATTGAACGTCTCAAGCAAAATAATACGTTTAAAACCATCCAGGTTTAATAGAGAAAATTCTGCAATCTTTGCTGCTCTGCCCTGTGACAGGTGTTCATCCTCATGCATGAAACCACACAAAAGAAAGGGACGGGAAAAGACACAGCCAGCTTCCTGCTTTGTTCTGCTCTGACATCTCTGTGTTTCTGCCTGACCCGAATTCATACGAAAAAGGCTATCTGACAAAAATTAAGGGAACATTTGAAAAGTAATTAAATAAGAGAATTAAATTAAGAGTAATTAAAAATTCTGCAGTATTTCAAAAGTTGATTTTACATACTAACTTCTGTTTTTATAAAGAGACTTCTGTCTCCATTGATTACTGTGTAGTCTCAAAAGCATTCAGCATACAGATATCATTTCAACCACTGCTTGTATTTACTGCAGCTTAGGAGCAGATGTGTTTTACAAACAACTCTTTGAAACTGCAGAGAGAATTATAAATGAACGTATGTGCCCCAAAACGAAGTTAAGTAAAAGAAAAAGAACATAGCTCTGGACTTAAAGCTCTTGTCAGTTTTAGGTCTTACTCATGAGGCAGTGCCCTGAGTATAAAATCATTCCTTTGGCACTACAGTGAAAAATATGCTCAGTCCTATCAACAGAGGCTGCCTGGTAGGTCATACAGGAACACAGTACATGTAAATGCAATTAGGGAACAGAAACCACCGGGCAAACAGGAAAAATAAATAAATAAAAAATACCAAAGGGACCAAAATGCTAGCCAAAGCCCTGGTAATAATACATTGGTGTGATTATACATTCAAATGTGTCCCATCTGCAAGTAGTTTGGGCTTCCTACTCATTTTGTATTTCATGTCAAGTCTCATATTAACTGGATAGCACCAAGATGCCATGGAATAAAATTGCCACTGAAAGTGTGTTGCAAATAAGGAAGAAACCAGGTGGCTGCCTCCCCAGAATATCCTCAGCTAAAAATGCTTTGCTACCACCCCTTCCCAGGCAACATAAGGGATTATTTTTCCATCAGGTAGTCATGTTCTGTAATCCATTCCTCAAATTGATTGTATTGCACCAGAAGATTGCTTACACCACCACACTTAGCACTTAATACTATTGCTAGTATTATTGTATCTCAGAAAAGTTTTGCTTTAGTCTGATTGCCAGTGATTACCATTGGCATTTTTAGGCTACTGACTGGTTTTCTGACCATGTTATTCCACAGATGCTGCATCCAACTGCAAAATGTCTTGCTTATAAGGTAAGGTCACAGATGTAAAGGAATTGGGTGTTTCAGTCTTTCTGTATGAGTCCCCTTTGAGAATCCCAAACCTCTGAGAACAAACTGCATCCCAGAGAAATGATATCACATTTGTCTCTTTTTTAAATAATTTAAAACCCTTTTACTTTTTCACCCCTCAACAAAATAGCTACAAAGTGTTGAGAAAACATAGTGTATGTATAAAATATACAAAAAACTACTGCTTAAAGCTTTATCAAATTATATAAATCCAGAAACATTAATTTATTTATTTCAACTGTAATGGGCCTCCTCTCTAATAACCATATCTGCAAACATAAAAACTGAGCACAAAGAAACCCAAGCAGACTGAGGACAGTCAACTTTTTTACTGCTCATCCACTGGTGCTGGCTTATTTTGTATTATTTTTCATCTGAGAATTGTTTGAAAATGAGAGAAGCTTGACTCTCTTAGAGTCACTGAAATTTATACAAGGATGATATTGGCACTGTTTTTAGTAACAAATGTTAAGGAAGGACAAATAAATTCATATTTGTCTGTTGACACTCATTTTCCTGAAGCTAACATCTTGTCAGAATAAAAGAGAAGCACCGAGGAGAGGAGAAGGGTCTTGCAACAACCTGCACTTGGACTTTTCATCGAGAAAATCCATGTCCTGTGCAAACAAACCCAACAGAAACAACCTGAAACTGGGGGCAAAGAAAAAAGGAAGTTTTCTTTGAAACACACCTGGAAGCTCCCAGTGTGTTCTCCAAAGGAAATACTGCTTTACCTGCACAATATGATATCATGCGTCATTAGTTACGCTACTTCCCACAAATAACCAAAATATAGAGGAATTTGAGATGAATATCTAAATCCAGATCACATTGCAGACTGAAGTAGTCACATATTCATACAATCCAGAGTAGTACTGCCATCCGCTTGCATTTGACCAAATCTTTAGATGAGATGAAATAAGTATTTAACCAAAAGAATTGCACATAGCTCATGTGATTTTAGCTGCTTGCTCTGGAAGTACAGTTTTGTTCCTAATGTTACCCTGAAAAAATATGAAAGGAAATAATGCCAAAATGTCTTTGCTCTAGATTTTGCAACGGTAAGTGAACCTCCTGAGTTTTTGTTGTTCAGACCATGCAGGGGTCAAAAACTTCCTTTCACATACAAAGAGGCAATGCCAGCCTCTGTGTCCCTGGTCAAATGCAGTTATACATGCACCGCAAACAAAAACATTAATCAGAAAGTTGCCTTAGTGCTGCTGCAGCAAGTTGTTGAAACATGACATAAAATAGACCAAAGTTTCTTTTATATGGTGTTTTTCATACCCAGAGTGTTACAAAGCCATTAAATACTTGCAATAGCAGGAGCACCCACATGGATGATAGCTCACACGCAGCTTAGGCAATTAGAAGCTGTTTTATTTGGAAAGAATACGTTAATATTGGCTGGGACAGCATAAGGATAAGATATTTGTTACTTGGTGTGAGACTGACCCTGATAAGGAGATTATATGAGCTTGGCAATATGATAAGCCTCTATGTACTGAATAATTTCAGGAGCTTGGGAAGACTGAAAACGTTTCTACTGTACTGAGCAGCAAAGAACGCAAAGATCCCCGAGCCAGGGCTGGATATGCTACCTGCAGATCTAGGAGCAGAATAATCACATCAGTGCAATGCTGTACCATGGTTAATTACCCTTTTTGAAATTCACTGTAATCATTCAAAAGAAGGAAAAACAACAAATACAATCAATGAGCAATGGAAAATAAATTAAAAAAAAAAAAAAAAACCACAACCATGAACCAAATGTACTGACAAAAAGCAGAACACCCACCCTGATCATTCAGCAATAATTTATCTGAAAATTCGTCCTGCACACTTGTAACTTCACTTGATTTATTCAATTTTGTGAGCAGAATAAAGGACCAGTAAGGCAGACACATCAGGATATTATTTTAGAAAGCCACGTACAAATGGCAGAATCAGCATCAGTGATTTGTGACTACTATTGAAGAAATTAGAAATAATTGCAACCTTTCATTACAAAACCTGTCATTTGGTATCTGCAAGCAATTTGGTGTAAAACTAATCTTGACGACTGAGTCATTGCCAAACCTAATAATTTGCTGCATAAACTTTAAACTATATAATTGCTCAAGGTGAACGCAAGAATCTCTAACATTAACTGTTACTATATCAAGCCCCAATCATACAGTTCTTGATTCAAAGAAATCGAGACTATAGGATCAGGCCCTTCATTAGTTTTTCTCTTTTAACATGATGTGGGTTAATATAAACTTAAATTTCATGAAAAAAAAAATCATCAGCGAACGAGACAATAGCACTGCCATTCAGCGGGAATATTTTGGATAACTCACATGAACCACTGAATTCACAAAAATTCACTGAATTGTGAAAACATAAACTGCATTCACTAAAACAATGAGAAAAAAACCACACAACTGCACAAAGTAAAAAATCCATTACTGTTTATCACCAATCAAATTAAAATCAAGTTTTTTTTTTTTTTTTTTTTTTTTTTTTTTTTTAGTATACAGAAGGTGTACTGAAAACCTGATGTAAAACTAGCATTTGCTGGTACTGTCACTGAAATGATTTCAGAAGGCTCCATTTGCAGCCTGTTTTATTTTGCTGTCTACCGTTGTTATAAAATAATTACCACGTGCATGTATTTGTATCATACCCACATGTAGAAACACTTTTTTCTTTAACTTTGATTCAAGGATTTGGAGAGCAGGATAGACTGGCAAGGAATGTAAGGTGTTCCCACAACATGTGAAAATAAAGTTCAAGTCACAGCGCAGTGCAAAGCATTATTGGAAGAGAAAAAGAAAGAATTCTGCCCTACAATGTGTTGAAAGTTTCCCAAATGGTGAGAGGTATTTCAGAACATTTATTTTAGGTAAAAGAAAGCTTTTCAAGAACATGCTAACATAGGGATATACATTACAAAAGTTGCTTTCCAGAGCAAAGTGGAATTATTTTCCTGCTACTCATCTTTTCAATGTATGCTACTTCTCCAGGAAAAAGCTACGAGGGCATGTCACCTAATGGACAGCTCATACATATGCATGTATGTCAATTTGATTTTCTAGGAAAAGGCAAAGTTAGAAATATGTTCCTTAAAAATATAGAATCACTAAGTGAAATTAAAAAAGACAAAAACCCCTCTCCTTAATGTTAAGTATTGAGTAAAAATACAGTAAGTCTGCATATAAGAAGTATAAAGATTCCTTACAAGCCTTTTTTTTCTCCACATTTCAAGAAGCCTTAAAAGACGAAATATTAAAATTCACTCCATCAGTTCTACCCTACATTAAGTAGCTGTATCCTTAGGACTAAATATGTCCTGTGAACTTAAGCTTTAGGACCTCAGAGGCTAACCGGAGCTGTTCCTCCTCCTTTCCTCCAGCCCAGCTTGAGCACAGCTCCCCAGAGGCATGGCTGAAGCCTGTGGTGGGAGGAGAAGTTTCAGGTGGAGCCCTCCCTTTGCTGCTTCCCAGCACACTCCTCTTTAGCATCCCAGAGCTCTGTACGGTGTCTGTTTTCAGTCCCAAATGAGACACTGAGCTCTTCACCACAAGTTCAGTAACAGACCCGAGATCTGCAGGCCATACTGCACCCTCCGCATGGCTGTTTGCATCGTTCACTGGAGATGGGGAGAACCAGGAAAGAGAAGAGAGAGGAGACTGCAAGAACCCTCTCTTTAGCTGACGCCGTTACAACTTGGAAGCTCACCAGCAGGTGAAGTCAGCTAACAAGGACACGAGATCTTTCACAATGAGCCTGCATCATGTTATTGGAGAAAACGTGTGCCTGCGTGGCAATGAAGCCACCTATTAGTCCAAGGGATGGACTTCACAAAGCGTTTCTGAATCAGTAACTGGAAAATTAATTTGACTGTGATGCTGTGAAGCAAAACTTACAATACAAATAGAGGGTTTGATTTTTTTGCAGTGAGCTGAAAAATAAAATTAAATGTAGGATTTTCTTTCTTATTACTTCTACGAGCCTTACAGAGACTATAAATAACAGAGCTATAGTAGCTACAATTAAGTCCTAAGGCCCTGGAGGAAAAAGGAGCAATTTTTTGTGTACTGAAGCAGCCCCAAGATTCAACCAAACAGGTAAAAGATTTGATTTCTCTCAAGCTTTTTCAGAGCAAGTGACCTCTGTATGCAGCCAAGCACCAACCATAAGTTAGCCCTCCTAATGCAAACAAGTTGTTTATTTATCTACTCTACTGAATACTTGAGCTTGCACAGTAAAATAACAAGGGGGAAAAATGTCAAGTATGATTAAAAAGAAAAGATTTTTCATTTATTTTAGTGTTTGTTAGAGCTCATCAAAAGCAACTTCAATAAATTTCACATTAAAGTGAAAGACAATATTTCCCTTTATCATGATGGCTAAAGTATTCCAATACGACGTTTTGGAACAACACAAATATTGGTATGGAACTCGGCTTTTATCTGATTAAAGCTATTCATAGAAATTATTTTACCCACTAAACACAGTGGTGTGAATGTAACAGGCTCAATGTGGAAGGTCTGCATCATGTGAGTAGCAATCAATAATTGCTTCTTTATAAGGCAAGAAAATATGTAACAGTAAAACTACTCCACTAATTCATTTCATTGTATACGGCATGAAAACCTGAGATACCACATCAAATGTGTCTTCACTGTTACGAAGTAAGGAGGACACAAAACTTGGGAAGCATTCTGCATAAGTATGAAGAAAGAGAAAGACTTGGCAAGAGGAAGGTGGTCTTCTGTACTCAAAACTGCTGCGGTTCCTTCTGCGAAGGAAGGAACATCGCTGATGGACATGGCACTTCAGCTGCCAATGCCAGGATACACAGAAACGGGCTTCAAAGTTTTTATGGAACTTCAGAACCTCAAGAAAAAGAGGAAAAAAAGGAAACAACACACATTTCTTGCATCTGGGCAAGATTATATTTGTGTAACTTAAGATTCTGTTGAAATAGTATAGAGAAAGCAAAAGTCCAGATTAGTAAAAGGAGCCTCAAAATATCTATTATACAAATATTAAAGTTATTCAACCTAAACTCCTGGAAGTCCAGTATAATTGCTTCTTTTATATCTGGCATTGCACTTCAACTGCTGAATTCCTTAGCCTCCGAGAGCAGACTTATAGAGATGCTGTACTGTTTGATTTGGCACTATTCACGAGCCTTGGCAGATGATCAAATAGAGGGCACAGAAGAGCAGGAAAAGCCTTAAGAAACTGTCTGGGCTGCTGCCGTTACTGCCTCCATGGAGAGCAAAGTTACTGGTAAGCACAAAGCAGCTGTATCTATTACTTGTTTAATTTTATACTGTTTTATTATGTATCTTGACAAAATAAGCATCAGCATTTCTTCAACAGGGACTAATTTGTGTCTAGCTTGAATTACAGCTCTTAACTCCCCAACAGGTAGACAAATTATTTTTTCCTTTTTGCAATATTCTGGAATACATGAGTCACTAATGTTGCATAGTAACTGAAATCTCAAGACAAAACTGTTACAAAAGGCAACAGGAAGGAAACAGGACAATTTAAAAGATACTTTAAAAAAAGCCACAAAAATTATAAGATTAAAACTAGAAAATTTCAAACATTGCATCTATAAAGATCCAAGAGGCATAAGACTGTGTTTTTGCAGCAGGGTTTAGATGCAGAGCAGCATTTTGAAGTTCAAGAGGACCCAGTAACAACTTGGAGAGTCCTGAAAAGCTGCCAAGAAAATTCTGCTCATGTCGAGTACCTGGGGGACTGGGGGAGGATGTCCAAGTAACCCAGAGGCAGCAGAAAATAATCATGAAATCTACCACATGACTGGAAATTCACGGAAAAGCATCACATGTAAACAGGAATCCCCCAATACTGACACCCTTACAAAGGCGTTTACATGCAGCTTTTAACTCCTGCTAAGCTCAGGTGGCAGGGCTGAGGGCAGGCAGCAGAGCCCCTTGCCAGCAGCCTGCTCCTCCTCTGCCTTCCAGCAGGCACTCCAGACAAGGGAGACAACCTGAAGCTGCATCTTTCCCCCCTGCTGCCCCCAGGAACCCCTGAAAACCTGCATGGCCCTAAGACGCCTGCGCTTCTGCTGAGCATTGCTCCAGCAGGAGCTGGGAGGAGAAAGAGAAGGCTGCAGATTGCAAGGGGAGTTAATGCTTCAAGCACTTTAACTCCTCTACTCCTATTCAGCTTTCTGCTTGGAGAGCTGCCAGGTTACCAGGGAAGCAAGTCATACAGAGCAGCTGTTGCCCAGTTATGATCTTCTCTCTCCCCAGGCTTCCTCCACGTACGTGCTGCAGATCCTTGTCCATAAACCGGGGCTCCTTAGGAACCCCACAGCAGAAAGACAGAGAGTCGGAGCTCTTTGCTTGCCTACGGCTTTGGCTTTGTTTCCTCTCCCCTCTGCACTGCAAGTGGAAAAAAACATGATGCTCTGGACTGTTTGGCAATGCTGGGTAGTGCCCCCAGGGGAACGGGCACTGGGGATGAAAATAAGCTTTGGAAAATATCAAAATAAGCTTTTCTAGTTTGTGCAAAATACGCACAGCTTCATCGAGCTTACCTCTATATGTCAGATGATTCTCAGCCTATGGTTCAGCCTTCAGACACAGAGCCAGATATGGAGCTCTGTAAAGCCAGCATCACGCCCTGTCACAGGGCTCAACGTGAGCCTTACACACGTGAAAGTGTACTTCTCACCAAGGATTACTTAAAAGCCATCCCACTGCCTTCCTCATTTTCCAAGATTTGGAGACTACTTGCCAGTTCTCCCCCACCCGACAACCTTCAGGTGCCCGCACGCAGACCTTCTACCTCAGCCAGCATGAACGCACAAAAGAACATTTCAGTATCTTTATGCCATGCCTTTACCAGCATTTCTGCTTAACTATGAATGGATTTGACACATTACAGAACCTGAAGTGAAGCTTCCTCAACTTACGTGTTTTGTCTCATGTCCCATATAAATTAGGAAAGCAAGCCCGAAGGCACTACTGCTAAATGCTCTGCTTGTGTATGTACTTGTTTAATACAGGTGTACTAAACTGACAATCTCTTTCTATCAAGTATGCATTTTATATACTTTTTTTTAAATGCACGAATGCTTTACTATATTGCTTTAGTAAGAATTCTTGTGACAGTTCAAAAAAAAAAAGAGCATATTCACTAGAGACAAATATTTTCTATATTTTTCACTTATTTCCTTCAAACTTCCTTTCAGAGTGCACTTTATGATTGCTGGTTTACTGGTCTAAAGTAGAACTATCCAAGTGAGCAGCATCCAAGAGTGATGCATGTCTGTACACTTGCATTTGGCCAAAAAAAAAAAAAAAATTAAATCACTTAGTGGCCAAATTCCAGTTACAGTTACAGTCCCTTAATAAAATTACATCTTAATGAAATTGACCTACTTATACATTAATACTACTGTACCTAAAATATAACATAGATGGAAACATATTCTTTGTCATTTTATCTGCAATTTGCAATATTGATTTTAACCCCGGATCAGACCTCGATCTAACTAAGTGCACTGAGAATCCAAAAATGTTGACCTCCAGACCAAATGTGTTCTTTATTGCAGGCGCAAGCAGACCGCCTCGCATTTGGGTGACGGATGTGAGCCCAGTCTCAGTTCGCACTGGGTCAAGGAGCAATTCTGCCACATGCAACTTTATTGCCCTGAAAGCTATAGCAGAGTGCTCACCGAGAAAAAGTGATGCCTCCTCATTCTCAGTGGTGCCAAGAACCACTGGGGTATTGGTCCTGTGAAGTAAGAATGAAAAAACAAAACCAACCAAACAAACCCTACCACAGAAGTCAGGGTGCTAGTTTACAAACAATAAACAAACAAAAAAGTATTCTTCATACCAATGAAAGCTGGGGGGCAAGAGTGTCTTAACACTCTTTTAAAACATGCTGAAGCACTCCACCTCCCATCACAATATTCTCTTACCCTGATTTAGACATTCTTGAAAGGTTCATTCATTGCAAGCAGAAGCATAAGGTAATTCTACAGATTCATAATGCTGATCCTCCCTATAGTGAATGAAACCTGCATCTCCAACAGCTGCTTAGATGCCCGTTTCCCTCTGGTTTTACTGGGCACATAAATGCCTTTGAACCAATTCAATGCTTCACCACCCCTCTTCCTCCCAGTAACTGGAAGTAACCAAAGGTAACGCTGTCTCCCAGTTTCAAAGAAGGAAGCACTCAAAAACACCGAATCATTTCAAATTGCACGCAGTTACCTAAATAATTCTGAGGTCTTGGGCTTCTGGGACAACCTTAGGAACATGGATGTGGGTAAGCCCCATACAGCATTTATAGGCTTGCTATCTGTAGCAAAAGAGATTTTAAAAAGAAACTTCATCACAAAGCCAGGAATTTATTAAAAGGAAACCATGGTTCCAACTCTCCTACGAGGAGAGGAGACGGGTTCACTAATTCTCCTTTACATCTTTCAAAAAAATCTCTCTTAGGAATGACCAGACTTTTCATGACTGAATTACTCCGTCCTTAAGAAGAGGAGTCCACATCTAAACCTTGGAGCAAATCAAATCTAGTGGACCTTTTTAATCCAAGATAGTCTCTCTACATGACTGGAAAGACAGACTCTCTTTAGGCTGATCTTCTACTTACTCTCACAAGCACTTCTGAATGCTCATCCGTCTTCCTTCTTGAAGAAAGGAGCAGTACTGTCTCAGTACTCTCAGTGTAGTCTCACGCACTGTATGTTATTTTACATGAAATGGTTAAAATGAAATAGCAGATAGAAAAGAAAATAGGAAGCAGAGTCAGGTGTTCTGTGGTTCTATTATTTCCATCCTTAAAAAAGAAAATTCATAGGAAAAGTCTAAAATGTAGTCAAATTCACACTTACTAGTGGCTCAACCGATTTACTGGAAAGGAAATAGCATGGCATATGAGGAACCAGGTTAAGGCTGTTTGCTGAACTGCCCACAATTCCAAATTGTAAAGAAAAATACAAAACATTATGACTGCAGCAAACTTCAGAGCATTACCCAACTCATTGACAACTGCAGAGGGTGCATTTACACAGAAGACATGAAATTAATTCACTGGATGTCCCTAGACTCTACTGCATGGCAGAACACTTTGCAGAAACTCCCAAATGCCAGACATGAAAGAGCACAATCATTTTTGACTTAGCATATGACCTTTGATCATTTTCCCCTTGGCCCATTATTTCTGCGTTCTGTTTACCTGCACATTACAGCCTTGTATAGAACTACCATGGGTTAAGTGAGTTCAGGTGCTGGAAGTAGCTCAGTGCTCATTACGGATGTGAGGGCTTTGCTTTGGGTGTCTGATCTCAGGAGATGGTGCTAGAAAAAGAAACCGCTTTATATTTCCCCCTACAAAAGACAGTGAGAATACAGAATCCTAAACACTTCAACTATCCTTGTACGCCCCAGTAAGTCTTCCGGATAAGACTTCAAGTTTCCATTCAGAAAATGATTTTAAAACATTGAAGAAAGATGGAGAATACTACATAAGAATAAAAAGGTAAAAAAGGAAAAGATGAAAACACCATAGCAAAAAGTTATGACCATCACAGCAATTTCCCCTGTTTGGTAATTGTTCATTTTGTGCCAAAGTATTGCCTTTGTTTTTAAACAGTATGACACAGTGGTTCTTGGGAATGTACCCTTCAAGACTATGATACAAATTTTTAATTATTTTAAAATATTAGTGAATTCTTATCTTTAATCACAAAATAGACTCATCCCCAAAATAAGCGAAAAAACGCCACAAAAGGCCAAAGGAGATGGTCTAACTAGCAAAACACAACATTCTGACGAGGTGACAGTCAAGAGCATTTGAGGAGATCTGCACCAACTATATGAGCAGTCCTAAACAACCCACCGCATATTTTTTCCAAAAAGCAGCCAATAAAAGAAAAATTGCATTCCTACCAGTGCACAGAAGCAAGAAAACCTTCTCTCCTGTTTTAATAGAAGTATTTACAGATGAGAAAGCTCCAACCAGAAAGGCTACATTTGATAGAAACCAAGGAAAGGTCTCCTGTAAATAGCTCCAAAACACATGTGCTTTATCACCTTGCCCCAGCAGCTTCTCTGAAAAACCCCAGATCTACAGGGAAAGATCTTTAAAATATTAAACACGGTCTGTGAGAGAAGGCAGCAAAAAAATACACTGCAATGTACTTCAGCTATTTCAGGAACATATATTGTATGTGCCTTTCAGATCAGCATAATGGTAGCCTTACATACAACATGCCAATCTTGCGTGAGATACTGAAGTCCTCCTTTTCCTCAACACCATACAGAAAAAAAGAGTTGTTGCACGCAGTAAAGTAGAAGTATGTGTACCTCAATATCATTTTATATTCGCAGCAAGTATCGCTTTAAATTATTTTTCTAACATGATAGATCGTTTCTTTTTACATCTGTTTATCTGTCCTTAGCCTGAGAGTCTTGTAAGGCACAGACAGGAGCTTTTTGGAAAGCGTCCAACCGTCCCCATCGAAATAATGACTTTTGCTTAATGAGAATTAATTCAATTACAACAAAGCACAGCAAACAACAGAGATGCTCTGGCTTGATTTTACAGAGATGAGATGTAGCGAAACTCCGAAGTAAATGATAATGCCAAAGGAAAAATTCTTCACTGTTGTCAAACTGTTCGGAAAGCGTTAACATGGTTCATTCATTTTCAGCTGCAATACCATGTTGAAAACATAGTTTTGCTGGTCTGCAGTTGATTGATGTACATTACTCATATCAAGCTAATGGCACTTTATTTTCCAACAGTAGCAGGTAATGAGTGACCTTGAGTGCATATTGTTTTGCTGAAAGGTTTTGTTGCTCCGTGTACTCTATGAGCACCCCCAAGGAAATGAGGGCCCTGTATTGGTGTTTTTCAGCAAACCTCATTTCTTTCATGGCTTTCTGTAAAAGAATTTGATACAGGGATAGAAGCTAACCTCAGTGAGTAAATGAAATATTGATCCACGCTACTCTGGCCTTGCCTTCACCTTGTCCCAGGGCTGTGAGTTACTGACTTTTCCGTTTTGGCTGTAATAGGAATTATTACAACAGGCCTGTGCGAGTAATTACTTGGCATGGCAAAAAGGAGGGTCCATCATATATTTCTGTAGAGACGTTAGTTTCCATCAGCCCAGCAGTCTGCTTTTTTGGCCCTGTCTTTCCTACTCTTGATTCAATTCTTTTAACCATCATTAATCAAGTTCCTTGTCAGTAGAAGTTTATCAAAAGTATTAAGTGAGCAAGGTTGCATGGCCTCCTAAAAAAAAAAAAAAAAAAAAAAAAAAAAGGAAAGGGAAAAAAAAAGCTAAGAAAAAGAAGCACCAATGCAGGGCAGTAAATTTCAAAATATGGAAGGCTGGCTCCGTGATATATACGAGTGTCTCTTCAGCTGGAATGAGCAGTTTGTTTTTGTGATAGATATTGTAGTTTGAGCCGTGATAGAATCCTTCTCAAGTTTATATGTCATAGACTATCGTTTATGAGAGACCATGTGTTTCTAAATGGTGAAGGTCATGGCTGATGGCAAAAGTAAAAGCAGTGGTGATTCATTAAAAATAGTTAATAGGGCCTGCTGTTGACAGGGATAAATAGCAACACGCTGATTTTTCAACCCACAAGCAACTAGTTCAGGCAATGTTTCTTCTGTGTTTTCCACCACTCCTGATTGCCAGACAGCTGTGAACATACATAGAGACATAAGCAAGATTGCTTCCCCTCTGTTAATAATAGATGCAGGATGGGTTTCCAGTGTGAATGACATTCCTAGATACAGATTTTCCAATCGGCAGCTTGGGCAGACTGACTAAACATTCACTTCACAGTGATTTGTTAGCTAATAATCAAGTTCAGGCTGTATGGTGAGCTCTTAGGGACAAAACACATTAGCTAACTGTACTGCTGGGATCCCAGCCTCCGGTTTCAACAGCAACCAAAGCCCTGGTAGAGCCTAACATCCTTGGAAGCGTTGGAGGCATAAAGGATGCTGAGATGGGACCTCACAGCACTGGCACGGCTCAAACATTAATCATCTTTATTGTATGCTTGATCAGAAAACTCTAGCTTCCTTAAACTATTTTTGTTTTCTTTAGAAAGGGTCTTAAAATGCAGTTACAAATAAAAGAGGGGTTGTGGTGGTGCTGTTCTTTAAAAAAAAAAAATTAAAAAAATCATTTTTTAAAACAGAGACATCATTAAAATGAAGTTTTAGTCCACTTATCAAAATTTACAAATATAGTTTGCCAAACTGATTTGGGACTGCGTTTGAAAAAAAGTTTGGTAAATGTTCACATATGGGTGGTTTTATTTTTGTTTGTTTTTCAATGCAGAAGGCTTTACTACTACTATATAGTCATTATTAATACTGAGGGGAAAACAAAACCAAAACCAAAAAAAGGCAGAGCAATGCTTCATAGCTTCCCAAGAAAACACCAACACCTTGAGTCTTCTGGGGTTCTTTCTTGAGTCTTTTTGGTGGAGAAACCTGACAAAACTCCACCTTTCGCTTTACCAGATATAGGATCAGATTATCATTAGTCTAAACTGGTGCAATCGCTCTGAAGCCAATGAACTGGTTGCTCAAATGAAATGACAGTTTCCTGGCCCTTTAGCTTCTGTCAAACACACAAGCTTCAGCCCTGACATATTCTCAGCCTGAACAGTGCAGAGGCAGACCCCATCTCTCTCATCAGCTCCACTGCAGCAATTTTATACTGCACTAAGGTTTGGTGTATTCATTTTCAGTGACTGATCAGACAGAATGGAAAGCTGGAGAAAGAGATCATTTTCTTTCTGATTCTTTTGTTAACTGAATGTTTTGCTCTGTGTCTTCTGACATTGCTCTTGCTCTACCCTTTACCTAGCTGACGTCCCAGCTAACGTGAGCACAGAGGCTAGGGAGGTTGGGGTGTGTGTGTCTCCTTCATTTTAAGAAAAAAAAAAAAAAACAACCACGTTTATCATTCAGCCCAAGTAGTTTCCTCCATGATCTCTGTCTCAACTATTTAGAGAGATCCAATCCTTATTTGATTTTGAAGCACTATCAAAATGAGTATGATTAACGACTTCCCTAGGAGTTGATCGTGCTCTGCTTGACTGGTTGAATACTGGAACACTAACAGAAAGAAGAAAAAAAAAGGAAAAAATTTACCGGATAATTAAAAATAGTAACAAAGAGAGCAAGAGAAAGAGTGAATCCATTAAGGCTTGGTTAATTCTGCCATCTCCAGTCCTTTGTTCTTCCTATGATACATATGCTTTGCAGCTGCCCAGATCAGAACTGAAATCCCATAATTACTGACACTCCCTCACTTTCTTCCCCTCATTTTATTGTAGGGAAGAAAAAAAAATTTGATTTTTCCCTACTTGCTAGCTTAAGAGAAATGCTTTTTTAGGCACATTGGGAGAGAGGTTATCATCTTGACAGAACAGACCTTTCTTAAATGTAGTTTCATCTCAAATGATTTTACTTTTTTAGGCATTGATCAAATGCTGCTTCCCTTGGGCCTATCACCTCTGGAAACAACACCAGCCTCTAAGTGAAATAGGCAGACAGTGAAAAATATTTAATTACTAAGCAGAAAGGTAAATGAGATAGCCGTGGCGATGATTTTAATGCTTATATTTTGATACTTCTATAAAAGGATCAGCTACCCTAATATAGCCATCTTGAGAAAGACAGGCTGCAGTGGTTACAAATTGACTTTTTATGGAGAAAATAAGACTGTTCCTAACCTATTGCACCGATATTATATTTTGTTAATATTTTATGAAATAAAAGTCCTCCCATTAAGAGTGGCAAATTGCTTTATAATTATAGCACTTCGCACACTAGAATGACTACTTCGTTTTATGGAAAAAAGCTCAAAATACAATTTCATTATCATCCAGTGTCTTTCATCCTCCTAAAGGTTTCAGCAGAAAGCTGTTATATGCGCCTCAGATCTCTCCTTCTCCAAATATTAGCTCATTTAAAAAGAAAAAAGAAAATTGTGGCTTCCACTCCACGCTGCTCCATGCTAATGAACTAGTTGTGTACAGCGCACATAGATCGAGATGAATCAAGTGAGCAACCATAAAATATGGACCCTGTAACTTCTGCATCTACTGGCTGATTTATAGAGGATGAGCACTGAGTTAACTCAGGTGGTTTAGAAACAGATTTAGTTAAACCTGTGCAACTTCCTGGTGCAGTCCCTCTTAAATCAGGTTAAGAGAACCTTAAATTGATTTAGTTTGATGTGGTTTATAGACCTGAATTGGTTTCTAAACCAATTTAGTTAAAATTGTTATTCAAGTTGTATTCAGACTGCCTCCAAGCTGACCACACCGATCCAAGTCTGAATCTGTCCACTTCTGCAGTTTCCAGATGAGACCCAAGTTGCAGCCCTGAAGATTTTTCATCTTTTTTCTTTGAACGTTTTGGTACAGCCATGAAATTTTTCTCCTGAAAATCATCAGTAGTCTGGCTCATGTATCACCGTCTTCTCTTCTACCTGCACACAGCAGTGTCAGTTTTGGTGCTTAGGATTGCAAGCTCAAAGGTTATTTGATTTCCAGTGAAAGGCTTTGTCTGTCTGCCAGCGGATCATCACTGCAACACTATCAATAGTACACTACCCACGTTACAAATGAGATCTTAGCTGACTCTTGTTACTGAAAATGTTGTCGCTAAAATATTGCAATTTTAGAGGCACTCATTTAAACATAACCTAATTAGTCAAGGTGCAGAAAGAGCTATCAAACAAACAAACAACAAATAAAAAAATATCTTTCCCTCAACTGCAAGGACTTTGTGGAATGCTGTCTGGAGATGACACTAACCCCATCCTCAGAAAACAACACCAAAACAGAAAATCACCAAAAACTCATCCCCAAAGTGAGGTACTTTCAGCTGGCCTCCTGAACAGCAAGGAAGTCTGAAATTTAGCCCTTGGGTGCTAAAATATGAATCAGTTTAAATATCAAAGTTCAGACAACAAACTGATTGTCCACACATAAGCACAAGTCCTAAGAACCAGAAAAGGATCAAACCCCAGTAATTCTTCAGTACAGTGAACTCCTGCACTGTAACTCCAAGCACTATATCATATTTAAATCCTACTATATATTTAGCTTTTTGTCTGTAAGCATAGAGGAGAGCAATCTGGTTTTACCTTTTTACACTTCTCTCTCCCTCTTTGTTCCAATTACTGCCACAGCATCTCGTCCTACTGTTTGTTTTCCAGGTTAAGTGTCTCACCAAAGCAGCTCAGCGCCTGGCGAAGGTGCAGGATGCTCTTGCTGCATCTGCAGGACGGCTGCCATTTCCTCAGTATGGGGAGCATTGGCCATTCACCATGTACGTTTGATGTAATCTGGTATTTATGTGCCAAGAAGACGCAAAGACAAGTTGCCTGTAACTCTTCTACTACAATCGTGTGTTATGAATTTCAGCCCTTCAAAGCTAGCTCATTGCGCAGAAATACTTGGTTTGTCTAAAAAGGCAAAAGCTCATTGTGGCACAACTTGTAAGGCCAGAGACTCTGAAGAAAACATGTCATTATTTCTGCTATGAAAATTGGTCTACCTAATGGATTTTCATTAAAATATATTTCTGAGTTTAAAAAAAAAAGGAAAGCAACAGAACTCAAAACTGGACTAAGTACACGAAAAACTAGGTACACCTTTCTACTCTCTCTGCTCCTCTCTACAGATAAAATGTAGCAGGAGCTTTCTTTCAAAATGAATAACCAATATATTGCTCACTTAGGATTTTACGAGGCTATTCTTCCATGATAGAGATTTTATTATTAAATATTCACCCACAGGCACAAGTAAAAAATATTCTAGGGTGAAAGTATTCGTGTCCTGATTTTTGTCTGACATAGTTTGGCATGATGCTGTCAGTCTCTGTTGTAAGGGACCCTTAGCAGACACATGAGGGGTGTTGACAGGGCAACCAAGACACAGCCAGCAGATAAAGCAAGGCCAGCATGCAGACATTTGAATGAAGCTTGCCCTTCCATGTGCTTGAAGTGAATTATGCAAGGTCTTATTTGTTTTAAAGTTTACTACCTTCACATACAGGTTCCAGTGTTCCAGTGGAGCTTTTTTTTTTTTTTTTTTTTTTTGATATTTACTAGAGCTTCAGGATTCCTCCTAGTGAGCATTAAAGACATATTAATGAAGGAAGATGTCCTTACCCTCTCAACTATTATATTAGAATCTGACCTGAAGATTAATTACTATTTTGGTCTAAACAGCCCTCTGTGTGAGACACGTGCTTCATTCTCTGTTGCTTTCAAAGACTGGACCACAAGTGCCTTGAGACTTCAGTAGGACTACGCTGCGGAGGAGAAGAAGGGTTTGACACACTTTGGTAGCCGTTGAGAAGCAAAGGGGGCAGTGGTGGTTCCTAGGTCTTGTACCTAACCTCGGTGCTGACTTCACTGAAACATGAGCCTGGACCTTTCCCCTGTTCCCAAGCGCTATTACACAGTGCAAGTTTTACACATAAGGACCCCTCAATTATTTCTGCACTGGCTCTGTACCAATACAAGCACTGGCAAAAATTCAGAATGTTTCCCAAGGGAATTACTAATTGTGTAAGTGTTCTGAGATACACAACAATTATTCACTGATTGGTATTACCTTCTCAGGCTTTTACCGGCCAAGATAACATTACAAAAGTCTTCGGAATATCTTGACCTATCTTAAACAAAAAAAAAAAATAAAATCACACATACCCACAGCAGCCAACTGTCAGAAGCAGGTTAAGCAATCAGTCAGACATTTTGCTCTTTGCCTTTCTCTTTTGTGGCTTTGAACATCTATATATATATGTGGAAATGAAAGTACCTTTGCAGGCAGTTGCAGGCAGCTCTGACGGTGTGCAGTGCAGCGTGGATAACTCACATGGCTCGGGACCAGCACAGCTCATCTGGCATCCACCTAGTTCAGTTCAGTTGATGTTGCCTTTTTTTTTTTTCTTTTTTAATTCCAATGACATAGCTTTTGCCACTATAACCAAGAAGGTGATACAAATGTTGGGCTGCATCTCCATAGAGGTTTCCCAGTTCCTCGGAATGGCACAGGGCTGCAACACGCTCTACCCAAACAGCTCTACCCTGAGCCTCCAGTTTCCAGCAGCGCAAGGAACTGGAGCAGCTCATGCCACTCATGAACTCACCAAAGGCTCGCTTCACTCTTACGTTCTGCTTTACTTACACCCCATTACAAGAAATTTCTTGTAAGGCACCTCTTTAAGGATTATTTTGTAGAAAGACGATGTACATAAAACCACCACACTCCAAAGTAAGTATTTGCAGTTTTTGGTAGCTAACAATGCATCAGACCCTGCAGGGTTTTTCTCCCCCTCCTGTTTCCTGCTCTCATTAAAATATTTTTTAATGAAAATGTCATTGACATGTCACATCATTTCACCCAGAGTCAACTCTCAGATGCTCATTACGCTTATTCTTGAGACAAATGTTGGACTAAGAACAGAAAATATTTTTCCCCTTAGGAAAACTAAAATAGTATCAAAAAATAAAATATGAAGCACCTCATCAGCAAAATTCATTCATTTCAAGACATTGTTTCAAGTGTTTCAATTAATTAAATATCCTAAAATTGCAAAATTCATTAATTGCGTTATTTTTTTCAGGATACATACATATTAAGCAAAGGGTGGTTTGTTTTTTTTTTTTTTCAGATAAACAGAACAAGATCACAGAATTCTAAAAGCAAAGTGCTAGGAAAGAGAAAATTTGATTAATCAGACGCAGAAAAATGTAGATTCACAGAACAAAAATTCATGGAAGAAATCAAAGGCCTGTAAATCTAATGCTGATACCCACTGCTCCCAACCTGACTGGTTAATTAATATTTTTTAAATCATCATCACTCCTAAAACGAATCTCCACAGCAATTATTAAATTCTAGATGAAATTATTAGCACACATCCATACATATTCTTTCTGATCAAAAGAGTCATGCAACAGGGGATTGGGCAAAGCATGAAAGGGCAAATACCAGAAGCAGGTTGAATTCCTGGAACACAGGATCCAAATTGCATCAGCTAGAGAGAAACCAACTGAGCCTTGAAATAAAAATGTAACTTGCTTTTTTTACAAACAAAGATGCTTTACAGCAAAAGTTATTTACAAAAATACCTAAAATGTTTCAGGGTGGCCCTGCCAGTTTAAGAAAATGTAATTGTGGCAGTAAGAGCTGCAGGCTGTGTGGGTGATCGGAATCATTGTTCAGTGACAAAACATCAGTACCATCAGTGGGCAAGTTTGTTAGGGCTTGGTACAGACCAACTTTTATTTTAATGTGTACATTCCATGGGTGTGCACATGTGGTTTTAACTCATGCAAAATTACTAATAAGCTGGAAGAAACTTGCACAATTTGAGACAATTTTCCTCACCTTATTTTTAAATTACCTACATTTATAAATACCTTTGACTTAAAAAGCACAGTATAATCAAATTTTTCTCTGGGTTCACTCTTCAGGATTGCAGTCCTGGATCCTGTCCTAACATGCAGACTTTCAGAGAAACACTGTTAATCTTTTTACTTATTTTGTCAGGAATTAATTTCTGACATGTGCCTGGTGGGAAATAAGGAGCAAGGTAAAAAAACAAACAAACAAACAAAAAAAAACCCACAACTTTTTCTGCCAGTGATACAGCAAGAAAAAAAAAATCAAACACTTCCATTTAATGGGAAGGTTATTTAAACTACTGCCTTATGTACATTATTCTGTAGGAAAACAGTCAGATACAGTTTGGGGGTCACGCTGTGTCTCAAACCAAAATAAAGGCATAGGCGATTCTGAAACAGAAACTTCACTTCAGATTCCATTTTTTCCTGATCCACGAAGCCCATTTTTTCCCCTGGTGTTTTCATTTAAGCCAAGTAATTAGTGTTTTATGAGAGATCCTAACAGTAAAACTAAAGCTCCATCTGTGACTGTTTATACAAATTACATATCTCACCCTATATTACTACTGGTTCAAAAGAGAAAGCCATACCCTATATATTGCCTATTCCTATGTTTGTTTTTTTTTTTTTTTTTTTTTTTGGTATGATACTTTTGCAAACCATATTTTGTTTACAGACTAAAAAAGAGAGGTTGCCAAAACAGCGATTCCAAAGGTAGTTGTAAATTACCACCAAAATTAGTATAATAGAGTAACCTTCATGACCAGTTTGTCTTAACACATTTATATACTAAGTTCTCAGGCTCTCCCTTGCAACCTTCTTAAGACAGGTAAACAATATTTTTATGCCATGAAAGAGGTGGCGTGCTTATAGAAAAAGACAAAAGGAAACCCTTTTCCCTCTGTAACAGTTTTCTGAAGCTCGATTTTGAACCACTGGGGAAAACAGAAAATAAACTGGGAAGTGAAATATTGCTGCCTTGCAACAAAGCAAACAATTTTAGAAGCTTCCAATTCAATGGCAAAAATGCAAGTCAGCACAGAAGATCCGAATGAGGACGAAGTCTCCCAGCCCTCAGGCCCTGCTGGCAGGGCTGGCACAAGCAGCTTTCCTTCTCGCCCCCCCCAAGCAGCACGCCTCATTGTCTTCTCACTTGTCTGCAAGGCTGATTTTAACCAGCGTGGGCTCCCATTGAAGGCCAGCGCCACAGCAAGCTGGGCGAGCACGAGGAGACAGAAATGACTGGCCAGGCTGGAAACTGCTGAAATCAGCCCAACCACCCAGAGCAATGAATTGAAAAATGGCATCCCTGAGGTTTTCAGATTGTTACATGTATAATAAAGAGCTTGAGTGGTGCTATTGCACTTTTCAGATTACATGAGTAAGCTAACTTCTAAAAGTTGTGCTATACTTAGAGCCAAACCCAAGTTTAAACTGTTATGATGATGCAGAAATACAGCTAGAGCTTCATAGAGCAGAGTTTAGCTGATCATTTTAAAGCGCAGATAGAAAGCCAAAGTGTTGTCAATTCATAATGTTTTCCTGTTAACTATATCCTAACTAATGCCAGTGTGGCAGACAGCTCCATACCCAAGAATTTGCTTCATATCTGCTTGAGCATGTCTACTAGCATCTTACCACCAAGTCCGGTAGCTCCAGAAACAAAGCAACCCCTTCCAAAGCCACCCTATATCGCTATTGATGATTTCAGTATTTATGCTTCCTCTGACACAGAGTATGTTTGCTTGGTAGCAAAGAAAGAGGCAGCTTTGTTTTAAATCAGGAGCACGTTTGTCACAGCTCAGTAAATAATGTATGCTTTCTAAAATAAGCTATACCTAGCCATCCTCTCCAGAGAGCTTTAAGGGAGTAAACAGAATCTCAGTTTAAAAATGCAAACAGCCACTATATGTATTCCCCCATTGGTCCCATCCCTATTTTGGCTGTTATGGGGCCACCAGACTTCCCAGAACACTCCCTGTCCAGAAGCAGGCTAAGAGCATCGCACAGCAATGGAGCCAAATGACAGAAGTTGCACCATTTTTGGTGCAGAAGTTGCACAATTTTTGCCTGGCATCATAACTGAACGCCAAACCACTTCTAACAGGTGAGCAAGAAGCCCCCCACTATTCCCAATTCATGGCTTCTTCATCCGCAGGTGCGCCCACCCAGGTGCACACAGAAGCAGCAGACCCCGAAGCCAGCTCCTCCCCACCACAGTTGGATGTCCCGTACAGAGGAAGAATTCCCAACACCACCCACCAGGCAGTGAATCCACAGGACCAAGGCTTCTGTGCACGCTCCTCTGGCACCAGGTAGATACAGGCAGCGCACCCTGGTCTCACAGAGTCCCCACGAGGGCTCAGAGCAGGGCAGGAAGCACTTGGTGAAGCTGTGGGAACTTCCCAGGGTAGGCAGGTGCCTGAGGGAGCTGCCCAGGTAGAGATGGCAGCTGCAGCTTTATATGAAGCCCCTCCATGCTGCAATACACTAAGATGTTGCTGTCTTTTTGATATGTCTTACCTTAAATATTGAATGAATCATGTGGCTGGTTATTCTTCACCATCACATTCTAGACTCTGATCTCAAAAGGCTGCTCATACATCATGCAGCATAAAAGCTAATACGATTTCAGGAGGTGTAGTACATGGCCAAGGTCAGGAACATTTTCTCTCTGCTGGCACTTTCTAAGCACTTAACAAAAGCTTGTCTTAAACAAGAGGTTTGTTACGATAACGACAAAAGAGGCTACACCCCTGACCACCAATTGTATCTGTTTTAACTCATGCAGGCAATGATATTTAAGAATTGAGAAATCTAAGTTAGTGTACAATTAAGGGTTTAATTTGCACGGTTATTTGTCACTGCTACTCACACACATCAAGTGTTGCTTACAAACGGCCTGCTAAACATCCAGCCGTACAGACGGGTACAGGGCTTGTGCATGCCAATATTGTGCCGGGTTTGACTGCACAGCCACAGTCTCAAAGCGATGGGAAATAATGAACGTGCAGAAACCAGAATGCAAGTATTTAAATAATTCAGTGCTACAGTATCGAACCCCCAAGTTCTCTTTCACTTCTTCTAAAAAATTGCACCCAAGACAAAGGTCTTCTATTAAAATAAAGGTTTAGAAAGAAAAAGGTTGTAATTATAAATCTTTTCTTCCTAACAATGTTTTTTTTTCGTTTTTTTTTTTTTTTTAAAGTAAATACTTGCAAATCAAGGAAAATGTTACTTTAATATTGGTAATTGCTATTAGCAATGCATTTACATATGCTGCTTGAGAAACAGTGGAACATGGCTAACCGTAACATTACCAAATAAAAACACATTTGGGGGGCATTTGAATGTTACCCTTCCACATGAAATAAATTTTAAAAATAAATAAAACATACAGTACTTTGCCCACACTGTAATTTGTCAACTGTTGAGGAAATTGGCATGTCTTTTCTGCTGATTTATTGGTTAATCCCAACAATTCATTGCAGAAAAGGCCAACAATGAATTACAATGTGAGGAAAAATTAACCAGTGCATTTAAAAAGTGCTTAACTATACAGCCCTGAAAGCAAATTTCAAAGCTCTCACAGACCTTGCTAAAATATTTTAGGTACCACTGCAGATATCTACAGTTACAGATACACTATTGCAGACAGTAATTTAATAGTAACAAATATTCTCTGTCTTTTAAGTATTATACCTGTGTAATAGCCTTGCTAATATACTCTCCTAGATTTAATGTCCAGTGTTCAATAAACAAATAGTTCCTGGATCCCCAAAACATGAAAGGGACAGGAGATGTTACGTCAATTTAATAAGCACTGGGTACACTGGATATTTCTATATACAAACTACACAAATTACTTGATTTAAGCCAATAACTAATCCTGTTTATGATAATATAACAACTTCCTGCTCTTAGCATTAGACAGGTTTTGAAACTAAATATGTAACATATTTAATACCTATATCCATATACGACTACAAACTTTTAGACAGCTTATTTTCACATAAAATCACCCGTATGCCTTCCAATATATCAGCTGCAGATGATATGCATAAAATATTGGTAATCAGACTTTTCTTTCTCTTAGGCTTTACAGTGTAAGAAAAGGAAAATAAGAAACACCCTGAGCTGAAGTAACAGGGGCTGTACAATTAAACCATACTTGTTGCTTTTTGGATATAATTCAAAGACGATTTACAGTCAATGGGAGTCTTTTGAAAAAGTACAAGAGGTTTGTAACAAATTTCAAGGGTAAACCCACGCTGCGCAGTACAGCATTGTGCAGAAAAATACCAGAGGCCACTCAGTTCGGATCTGGTTTACACCTTCAACTTCCACCCACCTTTTAGGTAGCACATCTAAACACGGTGGGCTCCACCTTCATTCCCACTGGGTCTTCTGTCCCCCATGGCTTGTTTTGGAGAGCTGTGCCAGAATCTCAATGGTTAGTTCTCAACCTAAATTCATTCAGAGCAAGATTACACACATTTGTTCTCCCACCAGATTTGCGTTAGCTTAATTATAGTTTCGGGGCATGCAAAGAATATGGTTCTATACGGGTTGCATGCCTTAATTTTGGCCCGAAGTTATCTCCGTAGCAACTGTATCCTGAAGCCCTGTAATTAGGTCCTTAGTTGCAAATTTCATACTGTACCATGGAATTCCTTTAAATTGAGGTTCCAGAGCACTTTTTCGTCACAATTTTTCAGTCCAGTTAACTCGATTGATCTTTAATTAATCCGTTTCCCTAATTCTTCCCTTCTGAAATTACTTCAGTGTTTACGTACATCCTTCCACCTAATTTAAACTGAATTGCTAGTGATCACTTACTTCAAAGTTAACATCTCCACATTCCCCATTCCTCACTAAATTTAAGTCTGAAGTATGACAGTCATGTGCTCGGCTCCATGCAATACGTGAAAAACTGAATTTTGCCTCCTGAAGAACAAACCTTCCAAGACAGAATTCATGCTCCTGCCTCTCTCAGGCACCCGGCCCTGCCTTTATTCTCCTGCCAAAAGTAAGCAAGCAAAGCTCATCATGGCCACCTACTCGTCAAGGCAGTGAACTCACCAGGGACTCAGTCAAGAGCAGCAGCCTGCTTAGCTACAAAACGTGGGCTCCAGGTGACCTTGTTGAGCAGCACTGCCTTGTCATCCCAGTTTGCACTCCCACATTTTGGCTCAGCAGTAGCAAGAAGAACAAATAGCAACGTGGAGGCATGCACAGGTGGAGTTTTTAGGTTACAGTAGACCTGCACTGCTGCCTACTGAGCAAGGCACGGCGGAGCATGGCAGGAAACAGAGGTGCACATTCAGGGGACTGGCATCTACTAACCAGCACTTCATCTCTTTCTAACATTTAGCCAGATGATTCTTCTGGCTGGGAAATACTTCTTTACTTCTTTTACTAAATACTTCTATAATACTTCTATAATACTTAGCCACTTCAGAGGCTCGTTAAAAGAAAAACAAAAATCAAAACTCCAGCTGATAAATTTTGCAGATTCTAGACTTACTTGTCTTTATGCTTGTTATTATTTGAACAAATTTCTACGTATGTGCCTTGCAACCTACCAGCAACTCTATAATGGAACTGGAGAACCCAGCAAGGCACAAATTTATAAAAATTATACTAAATTATTTAGAATGAATATTCTAAACTAAGAAATAGCCATTCTGTTTCTAACTCCACTTTGCACCCTTACTAGACAATTTAGAAATGTTTGAGCAATAAGAATAGAAGCTAGAAACCCTGATGACAAAAGGGCTACTTAAAAACAAAAGGAACCAAACCGAACAAACAACTCCCCTCCTACCCCAAACGCAGAAAGTCTGGCACAAATTTTGGGTCCCACCCAGACCCAAGTCCACGGCACGTACCAGCAGCACCGACCACCTTTCAGGACGGGACAAGCAGGCATCGTCCCCATGGGCAGAGCACGCTGTGGGTACTGGAAGGCCTGCCAGGAAAAGCTGTCAAGAAACTTTCAAAGCTGCTGCTCCTAGGCTGAGTGTGCCAACAGGACATACAATATTCACGGCACTCGACCCAGCCTCCGTCGGTGTCAGATCGCATCTGCCACTTGGATGGTGGGAGAGCTGTAAAAAGAGGCAGCGTTTTGCCACAAACCACTTCAGTCAAAGGAGGTCTATTGTTTTTGCAACTGCAGTGCAGACCTGAAGGCACTGAACTTTGTATGTTGGAGATCTCAAACATCTCTAGGCATCAGAAAGCGTAAGATCTCAGAACTTTGTCCAAACTGAGCCCCAAAGCCTTGCTGTCAGGGTACCACCTACTGCTGAGAGATCCGTGACACAGCCGCTTAAACACCAGTTAAAGCAAGTAGATCCTGCATCCAGTTTGCCATGGAGAGAGAAGTTAGGTTGCAAAAATAAAAACTCTCACAATTTGGTGAGTCTGCATACAAAAACCTGCAGCACTCACATGCTGTAGCGGCTTCTCTGTGAAGCTCTTTAGATGCGTTAGCAGTTCAGTCATGAGACCAGTACACTTTGATCAGCATAGCAAAACACCGCAGAAAAATTATCAGATTCAGCTTCTTATGATAACACACAAAGCACGTTCACAACTGTGTGCAGCTGTTGTGATTTTTTTAAAAGAAATTGTTCCCGTACAATTAAAAACTTTTATCTGTTGAATCTTTGATACAGTCACAAACTGCAAAATTTGGCGAAACATCACTTTGGCCAGGTATTTTTGCCTACTGCTGAAGAGGACTGTCATGCACGGTCCTTTCAAAACTCACAAACCAAAACCAAGCCAATACGCATACTAAAAATTGGAAACATTATTCCAAGTTATTCACTGGAAGACTTAATTTGGGCCACCCCAAGGCCATATGGGTCAAAACTGGTAGAGAATTTGTGTGAAACTCACCGTAACACACTTGGAGAGTGAAAAAACGTTTCTGAAGATCAATTTTCTGAACTGTCAGTGGACCTGTCAGCAGCATGCAGTAACAGCAACGCAAGGCCAGATGCAATATCTTTTTCTGCTTAGGAAAATCTGAACCTTCATTTCTCATTCCACAAGCCAAAACCATACACAGCGTCTGTGAATGCGATCTCAGCCTCTGCCGTTGATACTCCTTCAGTTAGTGCAAAATATGTAAATATTTACTGAGGAAAAAAAAAAAAAGAAAAAGGCCTAAGAAAGTGACTGTACTGCCTGGTCTGCGAGTTAATTTTGTAAGATGCAGGTTCAACCGAGAAAAGACAGGAAGCAGCAGGGTGTTTTTGTGCTTATTTAAGTTGGAATTATATGCTTTGTTCACTTTTCCCTCCTTCATTTAGATAAGAAAGTAAATAGCCAAGATTTGCTTTGGCTCAAAAGCAAGTTTTCTGCCAGCTTCTTTTTTTTTTTTTTTTTCTTCAACAGCTGACCTAAGACTTAAAAACAAGCAAACAAACAAAAAAACAACAAAAACACACCAATTATTTGCAGCTACTGAATTGTGACCGCATTCTGGAACCAACAGGATTATCAGGAGGAAGAGGCAGGAGCAGGAGGACCATCTGTTGGCAGACATTGTCTAGAAATTGGATGGGAACTATAACACCCCACCAACAAATGACATGCTAAGAAATCACAGCGGAGCACGTAGCCTCTGACAGGTTATTATCGGGAAGCATATTGACAGCTTATCAGCAGGCAATACCAATACTGCCCCAGGGGAACTGTGCTGTACTAAGTCAGGAAAGCCAGCGCAGTTGCTCTGAAGCAAGCAGATGATAGAGCAGATGAGAAACAGCGTGCACAGCAAGAGCTGGTAGCATGATAACCTACCTCCTCAGGGCACCAACCTCACCCGAGTGTGAACCGAGGAGATGCAGCTGAGAACTATCCGAGGGGATGAAGCAGCAACCTCAGAAAGGCATTTGGCTGCATCAGCACCACCTCGCAGCGAAGCTATCACTCAGCAATTTTAAAAAAGGAATTTCGTAATGGAATGTATGACAGCAGCACACACGCTGCAAAAAGCATTTTTGTGTGGCAGTGAACTAAATTCACTTGCCAAACTGTATTTGCAACGTTCAGTGCCTCTGCATTGTACGTATGCACACATTCAGCTTTTAATCAAAGCGATGGCATTTGTGTTATGTTTATATATGCCCTATATAATGCTGTCATTTTGCAGAAATCCAATATTTGAGTGACATTATTAATTCAGATAATTACAAATTTATTTATTCAGTAGGAACAAAAGCCGTCTCAATCTCCTTCCCACATTGCTCACACTCCTTAGCTGCATTTTATTTCTTATGCTGAGGATTTTATCACCTTTCCAGACTTGAGATTAACAGTTGCTGTTCAAGGCAATAGAAAGTTGTTTCCTTGGTCCTTATTCTGCTATTCCAAGGGAGTTTATGGGACCAAAAGCTCTGCTACCAGGTAGCTGGGATATCCCTGACCCCAGAGACAGTTGCAGAGGCTAGTTGAGCCAGCTCTGTGCCACACTTCAAACCTCTGCAAAAAATGCTGGTGCTCAGCAGCTTCAGAAAGGCCCCAGAGACGAGGAGGGAGGAAATGGTATGGCCAACACAAACCATGACAAGCAACTCCCAGCTGGGACACAGACCCTTGGCGATAGCAGGAGCTGGCTGAGGATGGCCCAGCTGTGTTATTCCAATACCTACAGTCTCCCCGGAGATGCTGCAGGATCAAGGATGGCAGAAAAAGTGTTTTGTAGCCACACATAGGGCACAGTTGAAGAATAATCCCACAGGGTGTATACGGTGCCCAAATTTATTCTGATTTTAATGCTTATTGATTTTATTATGCTGCTCTTACATGTTGTCTGGTAGCACTTTATAAATGTTTTATGTAAAATAAATAATTCAAGAAACACACAGCTTTCTTCAGTAAAGTTTATGACATCATGAGAGCTATTTTTTTGTTACTATACTGACTGCAATGATGAAAGAAATAGGAAAACCGGGATCTAGACATTTCAAACGTGACCATTTTCTAAATCACAGCTGCTTTTTGTGTTGCAGCAACTCTATGTTCAGGTCTTTATTAAACAGAGAATATAACACAATTCTGTCCCTTTCTGGTGCTTTTTAACATTTCTCCCCTCTGACTCTTGCTTACAAAATCATGTCCATAAACAGACTGCAGCTTTCTGTATTTTAATGTTCCTTTGTCTGTATTTCCCCCTTATTTATTCTCTTTTTGTTTTGTCTTCATTACCTCTCGCATCATATCAAAGGGAAGAAGTGCAAACCAAGCTAAGAAAAGCCTCGCTTTTAACCTAATTGAATCGATTGACATCTGCTTTTTTAACACCCTTACGGTCAACTGCCATGAAAACAGTCAACCAGTCGTAATGGTTAAAATCAGGTTAAAATCAGGCAAGTTTTTTCTAATAATACTGCACCTGCCCTTACGTACCTCAGACCTTCCACACCTACCAGCCAGTTCCTTTACCCCCCAGCAGAAGAACAAGTGTTTACCTACACGATTCCTAGCACTGTGGTATCTCGGTGTCACTACATTCCTATACCGACACGTTAATATCTACACTCATCACTTCAAAGGAATTAATAGATCATGAAACACGGTTACGTATCTGTGTTTTTTACAGCTGTCAAGCTGGCTCTTAATCCTGCTGCACAGAACGTTTTCTGACTTCACAGAATCACTGCAGCAAGTTGCAAATTTCATGAAATGAAGAAATCCTGCCTGGGGCATGCACACAGATAATGCTGTGCATATCTTGCTGCAAGTCATCATCAAGTCAGCACACTGCTCACCTCCCATAGCACTGCTCTAGGGGGAAGACAGAGCAAAGCAGGGGCAGGGATGGGGAGTCAGAAGGATCCTACTTTGTTAATTTTACTGTCCCATAGTACTCCCTTATGCACTTATCCAGTAGTCGCAAAAAACTAGTCAAGACAGGGTAGAAACCCAAAGATAACTCCTCTTCCTTGAAATTTAGAAAGTCATATCTCCCTGCCACATTCAACCCAAGCAATGATCACAGCACTGCATAAGAGTAGCTTGCTGGACTACAGCTAAACTCAGACCTCACAAACAGCAAGTAAATAAAACGAGAGCCTCTGTTCACTTCACCATAGGAAATACTGAGCCAGGAATTCCCTGTCTTTTGCTACCGGATTCACTGGGTCCTACTGCTTCAGCATTTTTCTTAGCTCTGACTCAGACATTACTGTTTTAGAATTGTAGACTGTGTTAACATTGCTAGGTGAAAGTAAAAAAGCAGGCTCCAAAATAAAAGACACCTTTGTTTCAGAGAATAATGTAAGCCATTAGCATGTTTTTTCACCATTACTGTTGAACAATCCAACAATTTTGGTCTTACACATCCATACATTTTTATCCTTATCATCTTCATAAGAAGTGACACAGTCTGAGGGCAGGGCTATCTAAAAAACAAACCCTGACCAGATCTAGGGTATCTGCAAATGTAATTCCAAGCTGACATTAACACCTAGAAACTTGGGGAGGGACTCTACCAGGAAGTATAGGGATAGGACGAAGGGGAATGGCTTTAAAGTAAAACAGAGTGGATTTAGATTAGACATAGAGAAAAAATTCTTCACTCGGAGGGTGGTGAGGCACAGGTTGCCCAGAGAAGCTGTGGATGCCCCATCCCTCGTGTTCAAGGCCAAGCTGGATGGGGCTTTGAGCAACCTGGCCTGGTGGGAGGTGTCCCTGCCCATGGCAGGGAGGTTGGAATTAGATGGGCTTTAAGGTCCCTTCCAGCCCAAACCATTCTGTGATTCTATGAAGCCAAGTATTTAGAGCCTGGAAATGTATATAAGCATTTATACAAGTGTTCATATGAAGTGCTTCATCATCACGGACACCTAACTTGCATGGTCCGTGACAAAAAGGGGAAAAAAGGTTGGCACACAGAACTCAGCAAGAGACTTGGAGAGCACAGCTTCTTCCTAACTCACTTCAGAGGAAGCCAACGTCCACAGGTAGCTCAGCTGCGATCCCACGCTGCCTTCTCATGCCAGTGTGCAGCAGTCCTGCAGTGGGCTGTGTCCTAATGCAGATGGCCATCAGCAAACAGCCAGGCAGCTGCTGAACACAGCATGCGGCAAGCTAACAATCTTCTACCTTCTGCACTCTTGTTGATCAGTGATCAATATTTTCAACAAACAGAACAGCATTCTCATGACACCAGGACACACAGAGCTGCTTCCACACCTCAGCACTGGTGTCTGCGGCAACTACAAAGCATTCCATGTGGCTTGCAAATGCAAGTGTTTACATCTAAAACAAATCTAAAACTTTTTGTTGTTGTTTATTTCCTAGGTCTAAAATGGCCAATTCATTAAAAAATGAAACACGATGCTATTTTCTTCCTCTGAAATGGTTTTCCTAAGGTTCTGAACAACTGCAAAGGTAGTGCAAGAAGTCATACCAATAAGACTTGCCTTACAGGCATGAGCTTTCTTGATCAAAGCCCATTAAAATATTTAACATCCTTAAATGCCAAAATAATACATATTTTATTTATCTCATGCTTTTGTTTAGTAATAATGCAGAGCAGGCTAAAGGCCTCTGCTGAGAGAAGAATGCCTGGTGCTAGTCCGTGCAGTCAGAGATGAACCTATGAAGGGTTTCCAATCTAAATACCTAAGGTTCAGAAAGAGTTAAAAAGCTCTGTTGATCTCTTAGCACAACATTTCGAATACACTGGACACTTCAAGAACAAGCATTCGCTGCTTTTTCACAACCATTTGATATATATGCAGTGGATAAGTAAAACACACATTTAGAGCAGCAATGCTTTAAAATAGTTGTGCATTGGTATCAGGAACTACTGAGGAACAGTACAGAATCCTGTCCTCTGTTTTGTAAACTCTGCACCACAGCTACACTTTAAGATTGACAGTTTCACCTCGCGTGTTTGCTTTTTCATTTGTCTTACGTCTTAAATGGCACCACTTGTACACAGCTCCCATTCAGAGGCAGTTTGGTGTGTTCAACGAGCTCCTGGAGCCCATCTTCTTTCTCTGGGTACTGAGGCAGTTTTGATGTGCCCTTGTGCTAGCAAAGGGTTAAAAACTTTTCTTATGTTCCTACTGGGTTGTAAAAGAAACTGCTGAAGCTGATCAATGACCACTGTTAAGACCTGGAAACCAATTATAAACCTGAAATTTGTGATGAACAAAGCTCTGAAACACTAGGATGAAAACTACTGAATTAGTCCAGTTCATTAAAATCATTAATAGTCATGAAATGAAAACCACCAGAGTCCAAAAAGGCTTAATGCCCTATCCATATTAATTAGATGGGAGCAAATCTGAAGTGAAAAGCAGCACATGCTTTGTAGAATTAGCAATTGCTCTCTACAGACTACACAGATCTCTATTAAAATTCAGTTTAATTAAAATTGATCACGTTAAGAAACTGATGTGGTTAATTAACTGAATTCCTGGACTTCTTTTCATACATTTCACAAATGCATTGTACACCGCTTTCCTGGGCGACAGCTCACGCTGCAGTGAAAATGTTGATTTCGCAGGTTAACGCGGCGCGCTCCGTGAGGCTGAAGGCTCAGCACCCCGCCAGGAATCGCGGGCAGCACCGAGAGAGCAACGGGCCCTGGGAACCACCAAAATCTGCCCCCAGAAAGCCTGGCTGGCATCTGAACAGCTTACCTTGTAGATCAGCACGGATCTCTGGGCATACACCAGATGTCTTTTAGAGCTTTCCAAAGGTCCATGGTTAGAACTTAAAGCACGTCACGCGCACTGCACCAGCACAGACTGACCTAGGCAGGCAAAGGATCTGGTCCATGCAGTCTGTGAATATAAACATGCTGGCTGCAACCATCCCAGTTCTTAAAGCACGTTGTCCCCGTGTATTTCACCAGGATGGATGAAATAACAGGGCTTGGCTAAAGGCTTAAGTTAGAGCTGCCCAAAAACTCAGAGTTGGCACAAGCAGCAGTGGTCTCCACGCTGTTTCCCAGCAGACCAGCAACCTGGTACCTCCGGGAGTTTGCAGTATCATTTCTAAACAACTAGGTAACAACTTTCAGAGCTTTAAACTTGGAATAAACCACTGCTACCCTACCAACTTGACGAGATAAATCTTAACTGGATGCAACATCCTATTTTTACGATATCGTTGTTTGAAAATAAGCACCAAATGAAATAGCACAATGAGTTCTGCTGTCCTGTTTTTAGTAAGCAGAATCCAGGATTTTCTTTTCTGTGCCATTATTCATGGGTGGCTTTTGGTCTGTGGGAGCAACTCAGTCATAAAGTACTGCTGCAAGGGATTCTTGTGTTTCAGAACATCGCTTCTTACAAAAGATCAGCAAATAGCCCAGTGCCTGCCCCTCACATCACGCCATTCAAGACAACATCAATGCAGCCACTGTTTGAAAGGAAGCAGACAGACAGACATCAGTAGTGACACGGCATATAGGATCATGCTACAACATCCAGATTATCATCTGAACTGCCAGCCAGGTGGCTTTCCAGCAACAATGAATGTGGAATCCTCCACGACTTGGAAGCAACAATACTTCTGGATGCAGCCCAGAGGTACAAAACAATATTTTAAAGGGTGGACAACTGTGGCCAGACAGCTCCTGAGTGGATCAGGGGTTTGAAAATGAGAAGAAGTCTACATGGATGCTACAATAATTACCAAAGAATTGCAATGCCACAAGTTTATAATGCATAACTCAGCTTTACACATGAATTTGAAACACCTTTCATTTAGATTCAAATCTATCTGAATAATGCCGCTGAACTTGGCATAACCACATCTTGTTCTTTGTTACTTCCATTGCCTAAATTCTAACTTTTTCTTCTCAGAACACATTTTGCTACTCAATGATTGCTATTAATATTTAGTGCTAATGACACGCTTTATACACAGATGTTGCATACAGGCCACCCGTGTATGTGGATGGACAAACATATGTGTGTATGTTATCTATGTATGCGTGTGTAGAACCAACTGCAGTTAATTCCAGCACTTTTTTTAAAAAGAAAGAAAAAAGCAACATCAGACTAGGATATAAGATACATGGCTGACTCTTAATTCCCTCATGGCCAAACCCTTGTTAATGTCTTGGCCTGTCTCAGTAAAATGATCATGGTTCAAGTAATGTAAAACACACGCGTTCAATCATTTTCCTTTTCCCTAAAGGCAAACACTTTCTTATCATGGTGAAACAGGAGTCCTATGCTGATACACTGGAGAGCCTAAGTTCTTTTAAGCCTCATCAGAAAACTGAATACTTACTGCAACCTATCATTTGTACTCAGTGCTCAGTACAGAGTAAAACAAAAGCGTAATGCTGACTGAACCTCCTGTGTTTGTTTGCATTATTTTGCATTGCATAAGCCTAAACAGCTGCCTTGCAAAATGAGAGTAGACAAGGAAAGACACAATATCAAACAGAAAAACAAAACAAAACAAAAAAACACATTACATCTATTTATATTTAAATCAGAATTTCATAGCCAATAGTTAAATACAATTGGTTGAGACGAGGTGCTTGATATACTTGACTTGGAAGGGGGGTTATTTTACTAAAGCACTTCTCCCAGTAACCCCACAGAAGGCAAGACCTTAACACAGCAGGTGTACACTCTTACTTGAACAGGGTCTTCTTATAATCCACTTTTTATAATAAAAATAGAATATTCATATTTTAAGAAGTTAAGTGACAGTACAGGTACAACTGGAGAAAATGGAATAAAGGAAACTCCATGATAATCAAAGCAGGTTCTGCACTGGTTAAAAAACCATCAGCAACAATGATTACTAAAAAACCCTTTTAGAAAATTCTATCATAAGTTGCCTTATTCATTTTTCCTTAGAGGTTCCTATGCTGATCTTCAGTTTCTCAAAGAAGTGCTTGAAAACTTCCTAGGGCTACCAGGCCAAGCTGCATCATTTCCCTGCGTAATAGAAAAACAAACTGGAGTTGTCCCTTTCAAAGCAGAAGTCAGGGAAGTTCACAGGAGTCATGAGAGATGACAGAAAGGGAACAAGAAATGTATGACGATCAAATCCACCTTTGTACAGAACAGGGCCAGACCTCAAACCTTGAGTGACTTCCTGGGCATTCACTGCCTAAGGCTGTGGCATTTTCTGGAGCAGCTCTGGCTCTCTCCTACCCTGCTCCTCAAGTGCAACTCCAACAGCTCCCAGCTCACCAGGACTCCCCAGGCACACAAAGGTAACAGCAGTGATTTCCAAAGGGGCAATAAGAAGTCCTTCCCCATTCATCTGTGCATCCATGGCAATTCCATGCCACCAACAGGCATGCCACTACCAGCAAATCAGACTCCTTAATTTCTACTTATGAAGGAAATCACACCTAACAGAACTGAATGAGACCTAATACAGAGACCAAACCTCCACCTGCTTTATAATCACACTAAGCTACTATAACTATTCAGTTAGTGGCATTACTCCAGGTTTACAGATGAAACAAATAAAAGGAAAAGAGAAAAACCTTGATTTGCCAACAGAAATACAGGCCATGCTGTATTCTATTTTAAACAGATCAGGAGGACAAGACCCCAACCAAACAAAAAGCAGCGGTTTCTTCTGTAGTTAAAAGCCTGAATCATCAGAACCAAAGACACATTCACCACAAGGCTTACTCAAAAATCAATAATTGAAAAGTAATATACTCCTTTAGGTTATCAACATCAACAGTCAAATTGTTTTATATTACTTTCATATGCCTCATACACAAAGTATTTAAATGCAATAACCTTCCATCTGGCCTTCTAAATACATCTTGGGTCCATTACCTGCATGCAGCAAGGTACAGCATGAAGACTTTGGCTATCGACTGGGTAGATGAAGATGTAAATCATTTAAATGAACATGTGGAAAACTGGAGGCACTGCCAGAAAAAGTTACCGCTGGATCTCATTTCCAAAGTCTACCAGAAAGCACTAAAAGGAAACTGCACTACAGAAATACCCACAGCTGACTCTGGAAAAAAGTGGCAATATTAATTCTCAGTAAAGCAACACTGAAGCTACACAAGGGTGCAGTTTAGCCCCGTTATCTCATCAACTCGTTAGCAAAACAATGAATATAGAAAAATCATGTATTTTATGCCTTCCTGTGCATGTATTTAAAGATTACGTGGAAGGTTAAGGATTGTTACATTATTTCTTGACGAACTCATCAGTAGGTAATGTGAAGTAACAGCTGCACTCAAGATGTAGAGCTGATACATACTTCTCCATTTCATAGCTTTGTTTTTCTAACAGGTCGATGGCTATCGTCCGTAACTTCAAAAATGATTATTTGTATTCTTGGGTACTAAGAAATAGTGCTGGTTTCATGCACTGAACATTAACTACTTTCTGAAAGTTCAGGCCCATAAGGCTATTTCAAAAAGCATGCTTACTTTGGCTGTCATCTTCTAACTCGAGGAAATTCTTAGCAGTGCCTGACAGACTTGTTACTATCCTGTGTTTTATCATTTTCTTTAGTTTGACCCTTCTTTCTACGAGAATTGTCAAAATCTAAAATGCTTGAAGTGGAAACAGCCCAAACTAAAATTTCAGGAAAATGAATTAGTAATTGGATTTTATACATGAAATTCTGCCACGCTATAATTACTTTTGAAAGAAAATCCCCTATTCTTCTTGCAGTTTGGAAAGGTAATGCTCACTTTGGATGTACAAAGTACATAAATGCTTCATGTGAATTATGTAACTTGGCACGCTGTTCTAAAAAGACCATTATTATAATTAGCTAAACACATACAGGATTGTTATTGGTAAAACACATGAATTATTCCTACAGTCAGATTAAAGCCTCTAAATGAAAAAAAAATCTTAAAAGATTACAAGTTAAATCACCTAGAAAGACGGACACGGAGAATGCTGGACAGGAAGGTGGATGATACACGCAAGGCACCCAGCCTCAGTAAGTTCAGCTACAGTTCATCATATCATACCAGACCCCGCTTCAGTAATCCATTCTTGTGCTCTGCATGGAACAAGGAGCTTTGTAGCAACCTCTTGCGTTAATTTTGCATGAAAACACCATCTGGCCCTAAACAACTATCTAGGCTATGGATCTGTTATAGCCTAGATGTGGTCAACATGATATTGAAAGGTCAAAGAGGGGTCTAATTATACGCCTTGGTACTTAGAGGCCACGGTCACTGGAGCATGAACATAATCACTCAGGCCAAACAAGAGTCATTTATAATTTTAATTATCAGTGAATCAGACATCTCTCAAAGAGTTGTTCCATGTAAAAGAATTATATGATTGTTGCTCAAAATATCTGTCTTGTCTTGTTTGTCTCTAAAATAACCCCTTGAGATAATCTCCGGTAATTTGTTGTTGATATATTTAGAATCCATCAATCTTCTCAACTAATGCATATTAGCATATTTGGAGTATTGTACAATTATGCACCAAAAAAACCCTTGTGTTACAACAGTATTGAGCCTTACAAAAAAAATAAAAAAATAAGAATTCCAAACCTGAGAAATATCTGACTATGGCTGACTGAACAATTCCCTTCACTCCATTTCATGCAGCACGTACAGCACACTGCAGTGACATCTTCACAAGTCTTTTGCTTCATTCATGGAACTTGGAGTTCTTCTGGAGAAGGAATGGAGCTGTAACTAAAGGAAACCCACTTTAGATGCTAAAAAAAAAAATATTAAAAAAAAAAATAAAAAAAAGCTGTGTTTTGAGAGTCCAGGATGATACAAAAAAAGATATGTCAGCTGTTAAGTTGGCCTAGAAAGCTTATACAACCTCACGGCCTGTCACATAAGCTATTTGCTACGCAAATCATTTTTGCCCCGCCTCAGATGGTCACTAATTCCTCAGGTGTTTGTTGTCAGTGCTTGACATGGGGTTTGATTTAGGCAAGTATGAATGCAGTTCTGCAGATAGAGCACATTCAAATGTGACCTCAGTGCAAGTTCAGCTTTCAACATATCAAGTGCCAGTTGCCAGTAAGTTTTCTGAAGTAGATGTCCTAGGCATTTTACATTTAGCATCCAAAAATAAATAAAATAATAATAATAAATCAGTGCACTGTTTTGCAGCTCTTCCAGAGCTCCCCTCCGACCCCTCCACTTTCCCCTCCTATTCATCCAGCACTCACCAGTTCCACTTTCCCACTGGACATTCTCTGCACTCCCCACCTTGCCCCTACCAACAATACCTGGCGAGACAGCAGTTCACAGAGGCCTGGGAGAACGAACAAAGCTGTTACTGGAACCAAAGACGACTGTTGGTTGCTGCTGAAAGCATGGCTGTGTTAGATAACGTTGCTGTAATCATCAGTGAAAGCTTATGAGAAAGCTGTTAATTTAGTGTACGGTACAAGCAGTGGGCACTGAGATAAAACATTCACATTAGGAGATAAAGTATTATTACAAATATATTTATGCAAGTTATAAGGGACACGATTTAGTAGTGCTAAAAATGGTGTACTGTGATTCCTTTAATAAATAAATAATCCACTAGTGCTTCTCCAGGAAAACAAGCAGACAACAATAAAACCCTCAGCGTGTTTCTCTGATGAATACTGTCATCGCCTGGATAACAGGCTTCAGCCTGTTTTGGTCTTCAGTTAACATTAATGTCACTGTACCTGTCAATCTGTTTTGCATAATTAAAAGCACACAAAATGTCATCAGCACTTTCTTTACATGGTACTTCAGGTACTGCTCCCTTATTTGTGTGAGGAGCACAGTAACAGTAGGAGATGCCCGTAGGAGATGTGTGAGGGGAGCTCGTTCTCAGCCTGTGTCATGGGGACGGCTGGGCTCTTGTCCCTCCAAATAACCTCAGCCGGGTGGTGATGGGGAATGAAGCCACGTGGGATCAGCTCCTGGGGAGCGTCCAGCTGTACCGTCAGCCCAGCTGCCCTCTCGAAGCCCAACTGTCCTCTACACCTGCCCTCTGCCAGGTTTCTGATGTGGCCTGATAGCATTTCAGCCAGCATACCGTGTACAGGGTGCAACTGCTCCTGCTCAGTGCCTGTGTTTCTGGCTGCTTGTAGGGCTCCATTTTCCATCAAAAGGTCTCAAGGGCTCCATGGCAGCATTAATATGAAAAAGAACATAGCCTACAGTTCAGCATGTTACATATGCTCACATTTAACTGACTTGAACTTTCATGGAGACTACTGACATGCTTAAAATTTAAGAAAGCAGCTAGTATTTTTGCTGAACCTGGCCTCAATACTCAGCTACAACGGCTCCATTTTCCACCACCATACCCATTAAACACTCTGCAACCTCTGAACCCTGGAGCTTCATCCCCACCAGGACGGGATAACCTACATGGTGTACTCACCGTGTGGCTGAAGTATGCTCAGACATGCAGAAACTCCCCCGCCCGGTCACCCCATCACCAAACCCCTTGGCCTCCTGTACTGTAGGTCAGCTCCCCTCTTGCTCAGACAGCCCCGTCTCCTTCTGGAGGAAAGCAGGAGTCATGGGAGACGATGGGTGCTGAGCCCAGGGCTGACTGGCAGCACAAATCCCGGTACCCACACCATAGGCACAGCCACGGTGATTCCAAGCACCGTGCACACAGAGTCTGTAAAACAGGCTTTCAATAGTAATAAATGATTAGCATTACAATCTGAATCTCAGGAAAAAGATTTACCTCCCCCAGCGTTTCAGCACTGAATTGAATTTGCAAATCAGAAAAAGAACGCTTAACGCATTTGACCAAGTCTAACGCAAGTCTTGAGCTGCCACTGTCACCAGCCATTTTAAACACACCTCGGCTAACACAGATTTCTCCCACGTTTATATATGGCTGGATAGAAAAAGAATAGATAGTTGTAGAGTCAAAGCAGCTAGAGTAAAATGCAGAACTAGAATCAAAGACAAAGATAATTATTAAACAGAAAAAGGTAATAAATTGGATCATTTGCTTCCATATTTATGCTTTCAATCGTTAATCAAATCCATTTCCATTTCTAATTTTACAATTTTTCTTTGCTTTTGACCTTTAATAAAATGTTTCAATTGATCAGGGTAATAAAAATGTGAATTATATGAGCTGGCACAGACAAAGAAAGACTGTTGAGTAATCTGTGTTTCAGATATAACAAGGAAAATGCCTGTGATTAAGTATGGGCACAGAGAAATCTGGAAAATAAATCCAAGTATCATATATTTCTTACTTAAGAATTTGACAAAAAGCTTTTTTATTTTATTTTTAACCATGAACCACCAAAATAAAGGGGGGGGAGTGGGGGGCGACAGTAACTCATTCTGTTGACATACAAAATCTATTTGCTTATTAATATCACTTTTTAAGGCTAATAACGTATTATAACATATATATGTAATATATACATTCATATATAACACATATGTAATAACATATTCTCATCTGTTCTCAAGTTTTGTTTCAACTGATTCTTAAACACTAAGTTGTTTCAATTGTTTCATAAGATAAGCACTTAAAATTGTTTTTTAGGGGTTTTCTAAACACCAGCACACTCCTATGTCAGCAGGAATGTAATCAGGGCAAGCAGCCTGGCAAAGCCCGCTGACCAGCAATATTATTTGTTTCAGTAGCTTTCCCTTGAATAGCGAGTATTGATTTTCTACATCAGAACTCTTATACAAAGAGCATTAAAAGAGAAATTATATTTTCTATTTTTTTCTCCATCTTATTAAGGAGCACTGCTGAAGACTAACAATAATCATCAGAGATGGAAAATTCTGAGCTGAATAGATCGATCATTTAGGAGTTCTAGGAAAAAAATGTGTGGTTTTTTTTCCCCCCTTCCTTTTTTCTTCTCTTTTAGGAGTTCTTACAATGAGGCAATGGCACTTCTGCCAGAAAGAATGTCTTCTTCCTCGGAAGAAGGCAATTAGCTTAAATGCATTTATTCCATTACTATCTGGCCTCGGTTATCTGTGTTCCTCAAAGCATTCCTCACAAAGCTCAGGTAAGCAAAGGCATCATGGAAAAAAAAAAAAAAAAAAAGGCAAAAGAAAGTAAAACAAACAAACAAACAAAGCACACAGTGAACGGTACCAGGGGACTGGTGGAAAGAAGAGGCTCTGGGAGAAGAGAACAAGTGGAGATGTGTGCTTAAGAGGCAAAGGATGGAGCTGAGCAAGCACGAGAAGACTGGGAAAGCCAGAGAAACGCTGCGGGAAGGTGTTCTTTGGAAGAGATGACAAAGGGGACTATGACTGCCAGAAAGTAAAATTTCAATAGATTCGGCACTTCAAAAGACTTTTAAGTTGTTCTTGCATATGGATATTTTTCTGGAGAAACACATGGCAGCTGGTTTTGCAGGTTTCCTTACTCCTCCCGCAACAGCCATGGACTGACATAATTAGCAGCAGTCATGACAGTCTATGAGGATTTACAGTCCTCAATTAGCAATGCTCTTCAGCATCTCTCAAGGAATAACAGCATCTTTTTTTTTTTTTTTTAATCATACTATGATAATTTCGGTCCACTGTTACATTTACATCACCATATTTTAATTAGAGTCAAGAGATGCACAGCAAAGATTCATCCCCACTGCAGTCCCAGCATCGGTGCCACCAGTCAGTTGAACCGGGGAGCCCGGAGTAACCCCGCTGAGAATTACTGCAAAAGGATTACTCACAGAGGAGACACGAGGTAACATTCGCCTTGCTCTCTGGCTGTGCTCTTGGGGTCAGGTATGCCCAGTAAGAGACGTGGGGCTCCATAAAGAACAAGCAGTGACATTTAACTTCTAGGCTTCTAATCCCAAGGAGGGAATTCGGATTTCAGAGTCCGATGTCTGCAGTGCATGGAGGAACTTGGCATTTCAGAGAAGGATTCAAAACAACCAGCGCACTGAATCCAGAGAAAAATCTGAGCTCACAGAACATCCTAAATGCCAAACTAATGCATTTATTCAGCAAGGCAGACAAGCGCCAGCACACAGAGTACTGGACCTTCTCAGGGTAGTCTTCTGCACTTACTCTCCTCACCTAACAAGGCTCAGGTCTGTGTTTCCCAGCTCCAAGGAGAGTGCCTGGCCTCCAGGGTGTACGTAAAGCCACGACAGCTCCTCCTGCCATTCCTCCCACCAGCCCTGTGCTGTTATGCACAAAGGATTGCTGATCTGAAGGAAAAAGCATGGGAAAGAATGAACACAACCGGTCATCCATAAAGACAGGGTAAATTGCCCCTAGGTTCCCAGATTATGATCTCTGTTTCCGAGTCTATCTGGGATAGTTTCTACCCTCGTGGCAATTTTCAGTAAATGCGTTAATTGTCTGGAGAGGAGACTCATTCCTAACACTGCCCAGCACACGTACTACCCACTACCTCAATCCCTCAGCTGCTCTAGCAGGTACACTGTAACATCATCCTCATCCTGCAAGTTCCTGCCTCTCTTTTATAATTACTCGCCTTCATTTTTTTTTATCTTAGAATTCACTCTCTTAAGCACTAACACGTTTTAGGTATCATCAGGGAAACCCATGGAGAAAGCCCCCCCTTTGTGCTCGAAGAGCCAACAAGTGACTAGAAACACCACCTAAAAGTGCCACACCGGGGCTCAAAGCCACAAGGAGAGTAACGGGCTGGGGGAATCTGATTAAAGGAGAACAGCTCAGATGAAAACTTCACCCCCAGCTTAACCAAAATCCAACACAAAGTTTGGATTATCACAGTGAGCTGGAGTATCAGTACCAGTTGCTGAAGGCTCTGGACTAATAAGGGAATATTCAAACAAAAAGCATATTAACTCAAAGTGCACATTTTTATTTAATTAGAGGTAAAATAGAAAGAACAGTAATAGGTCAATAATAATGACTTATTACTTCCTTTATGTGGCACATTTACAATAAATGGTAATTTACCATTAGAGAGAGATATTAATTTTTTTTTTCTGCTAAAGAAATTAACATTAGTCATGTTGAGAAAGAGAAGGCTCTCCATTTCCAGCTTGAGGATTTGCATTCAGCAAGGCAGTCTGCGGATATTACAGACCCCATTCCCCCTTTAGCAATGCAGGAAGAATTAAAGCATAACCATGTATGACATCATTCCAGCTGTACGCTGATGGGCTACAGATCGTTTCATCCATGCTATTTGAAAAACATTCCACTTTCCACTCATTAGACTTGCTAAATGGATTCACCTGCCATACCCTTGGAATCATTAAAAAAAGAAAAAAAAAATCTTTGGCACGCAAGAGCCTTGCTTTAATTTTATTCTCTTAGTTGATGTACTACTACTTTAAATTCTTAAAAATAACCAAGAACATATTTTTCACTTATTCCATTGGAAAAGAAAATCTACATTTCCTGCTTTTGCTCTTGCTCTAGGCTTATTTCAAAGTTTCTGATTAGCTATCTCCAGAAAACACATACAGCATGACTTCCTAGACAAAACTCGTCATTACAGCGGGGCTGTATTGTGCCTTAGTATTTTTAAGTAGCTGCCTGTTAGCCTGTTGCACAGAAAGGGGGATTGGTTTACCAATCTGAAGTCTATTTCGGGTAATTTTCTTACTTATTTGACATGAAAATAGAGAGCTGCTATTTAACACTCCTTCCAATCACAGGAAAATATCACACAATTTGTGCACTCATTATGGCTGCACTCTTAAGTTCAGACTCATTTAAAAGCTTCGACTCTTCAGGTGGGATTTTCAAAGCTGCCTCTAGGTCATTAATTTCTAATTGGACACCCCAACCCTCTAGGCTAGCTTTGAAAAACTCATCCTAAATTATCAATATTCTACTTCCTAATAACCTGGTCTGCAATGCAGTCACCAGGACAAAACATTTTGCAATTGGAGGGAGACTGCTGTGAACATGGGAGAGAAAAGGAAGGAATTGTATTCTGCAGTTTTAATAACAATATTATTTCCCATTTCTGCCCTGAGGAGTGAAAGGGACCAAACAGATAATGGAGGGAGGAAGAGGTAATCTTTAAAAACAAACAAGATGGGAACCCAAACTTCATCCCTCCCTTGAAAACAGAACAGATTGAACAGCAATGTGCATGACTTGGGTGTACATTTAAAGTAAGTTTAAAACAAAATGGTAAAAAAAAATAAATCAGTTTAAGAGGACATTAAGATACCATATAATAAGACAAAGCAACATATTTGATAAAAATAAAATAAATAAAGTTCCATTACAAATGAAACCCCACATTTTTGAAATACAGAAGATGGGAATTTAAAAAAGTAAGTTAAATATCAATAATTAACCCTATTGGGCTAAGTATGTTCTAAGTAATAGTTACATGTAAGATTAGAAGATTTCGTTCAGGATACACATCAGCCTGAGGGACCTACTGAATTGGAGACAACGAATTACACTGCGTCTAAGGCAACAGTAGGAAAAAATGCAGTGAAACATTTGAGAATACTCACCAATTCAAGATTGTAAATAATTTGAAACATACCTCTCCAAACACACCAGGAAAGGGGAGGAGAGCACTGATCTATGCCATTCCTACATTAATTAGCAGGCATTCAAACAATCAAGTTGTCTAGTAGGTGGGGAAAAAAAATCAAAACCCTAAACCCACTCTCATGTGGGATTTTAATTATTAGTTTCTTTCTTGGAGTTTCCTAAATTCTGGAACAGCTGTAGAACTCAGTCATTACTTTGTGGAGTCCTTGCAAAGTAAATATCCGTAACCATCTCAAAGGAGAAAAAGGACTCCATTTGTTTTAATATGTCATATTAAAACCACAAATCTTTGTTTTGAAATCCAGGTTATTCAGTATAATCAGAAGGAAGCCTTATGGTTCAGCCTATTTGTTTTATCTGTCGCTCTGAGACTTGACACAGCTTAGAGTACTGTAGTTCTTATCACAAAAGCCTTGATCCTGAAAACACTAATTACACATTGGCATTCACATGCTAGGTAGCGCGCTCTGTTTGATGTTACACTGGGCATCAGAGCACGAAGAACAGCAATACTGGCAAGGTAAGAGTTAGGAACAAGCGTGGCTACAAAACACATTTCAGAATGCAAACTGAACAGCTGCATAGGGAAAACGTACACATGCACACTTAAGGCTACAGGATACTCAGTGCAATGGTCCCAGTTACTGTATTTTCAAATGTTTAGCCTACAGATTATTTTAAGTGACAAAGCAAAAGACTTCCCTGCAGCAGCTCATAATAAGCATCAGTGCAAGTTACCGGAGAAATACAACTCTTGGTAAACTTTGTATAGCTGACAGGTTCAGATTTTCTACTATCTCCTTTGCCTCTGCCTCGCACAAGTAACCTGGTGACAAGGATTATGCACAAAAAAAAAAATTAAAAAAAAAAAAAATAATGTCTACATTTTTTTTATAAACACCTTTTTTGGTGTATCAAATACAATCAAGATATTAGTAAAATACTCTACTACTAATACTGCTCAGAAGCTGGCTTACAAGTCAACATACGATGCCTGGAAAGTCACACCATTATAAATTTCAAATATTTCAAAATGCTTTAAGTAGTTACATTTGAAATACAAAATCTAGGAGAAACATTTGTCACTGTTGTTTTATAACTCCATTCATATGCATTAGGGGAAATTTTGCATAGTGAAGGAGTTCAGGCTATGCAGTGAAGAGACAGTGTAAAGTGAACAGGTGAAATTCCTGAGTAAGGTCACCATCTGGATTTTACCTGTGCACAATTCTCTTTGTGGCTTTGTCCAAAGAGTTAGTTCAGATTCAATTAATTCTATATTCTCTGTTTCAAGCTGTGGCAGCCCAGTAACACCACAACTGACCATATTGGGACATTCTTTGAATACTTAATAAGGTTTTCATTTTATGAAACCTTTATGAGGTTTTCATTTCTAGCATATCGATAGCTGGTGACATCCTTGCTTTTCCTTAAAAGGTACTCTTGCCATAATATGTATAAAACTCTAAAGCTGCATCCAAGACCAGTAATATGTACGTGCATATATTCATATATATGTCATATTCCCTGGAGCAGCAGACTATTGTACATTGAGAAGGTGGTGGTCTGTGTGGCAGCTCACCTGAGCAGTGCCCGGCCTGTGCCGCACTGTCTGTACAGCCAGACCTTCAGGCTGAGATGTGCCCCGCATATCCCTGAGCCACAGGATAAACTTTGCTGGCTCAGGGTAGCAGAGGAGCAGCTCCCACTGGCACCAGTGATTGCACCACCTGCATGGCCTTGCCTTTATCTCAAAGTGCAGCAAGAATTTCACACGTGAACACCCTTTCTGTTTGACAAGAAGAATGATGAACAGAGTTGTCTCCTTGTTGGACAAGCCTGCAACAGCTTCAATGGCCAAAACGGGGTAACCCTTTCTACAGACAGGTCCGTGTGGTGTGCAGCATGGGGGTCAGTCCCATTGGACACCGTACAGCTCAGGGCTCCCTGTATGGAAAGGGATGTACGATCATCTATGCTATTCACTCTTTCTTTTTGCTGTTAGCTCCAATAAGTAACATTTCAGATGACACTTTACAGAGTCTGAGTGCCTTTCCTACTGGGATCATAACAGATCAGCACCTCCTGGTACAAAACAGTCTCAAAATACATTTTTTTTCTAGCAAATACAGGACTACTCTGCACTTCTCATGCCCCTGTATTAAATGTACTCGACCTTTGTATGACCAAGTAGTCTTTACATGGATAGCGTACAAGTATCAAGAGAATACTTTGAGTGCATCCAACCACCAGGAAATTCTCAGTATCTGCCATTCTTCACTTCTCACTAACACACTTCTGCGCGCAGCTGTACAAGTTTGCATTTCTCATCAGTATTTCCCACATTTATACTAGTTGCCACTTCTTGAATATTAGGATAGCCTTTCAAAGTTTTATAACAATTTGGAGGACAGGAGGGAAAATTAAGCAACTAGTTAAGAACTGAGAATTAAAGTGAGATATTTCATTGTTATTACTTGCCTTGAAAGACTAAATGGACTCACATAATATGGAATTAAATTATTATTTTCAATTAAGGTAGATACACTGCTGCAGCCCCACAGACCTCAGGATGCTTTAAAGAAAATGAGGGAGGCGTTTCACAGGAGAAAAACGCATTGTGCATCAGTGATAAGAGAGGCAACACCGTGACTCCTTCTCTGCTGCTGTTCACACACTGAAGTCCAGGGTCTACCGAAGAGCAGAGGACTCAGAAGAGGGCTCTCTGCATGCATCTGCTTCTCACTCCCAACTGGTTTCTCCCCACGGTGTGCCAAACCACCCCAAGAAGCTCTCCCTTGAATCTATACAATTTTCCACAGAGATAAATAGGCAATTGAAATCTAAAGGCCCATGACCACACACATTTTGTATACAAAATGCTGTAATCTTGTAATCAATACACGATTTAACACGAAGCTAGTACAGCCCTTGGGGGAGGGGGGCTGTGCTGTGAATACTTAGTTAGGGTGACAAGGCTTGCTGCTGTCTTTCTGCTTCATGGAAATGAACGGGACTTTAATGTTACTGCTCAACAATGCTATCTGATGGTCACAGCGTCTTGGAGTCATCAAAAGCAACTATAGAAAAAAGCAGTTAAGGTAACGCTTGAAAACAGAGCATAAGCATACCTGGTTGGTTCAGAAACCCACGTCCTATGGCTCAAAAGGGAATTTGCTGCCACACTTATCGCAGCACTGACAGCAATTTTTGAGAAGTCATAGCAAGCTAGGAGAGACAGCCTGCCCCCCTTCACCCTTTAAAAAAAAAAAAAAAGCACACAAAACAACCACCAACAACATCACAGCATTGCTTTGCAGAACTAGAAAGACGGGCATACTCCTGATCATTTCTGTTATGAAAGTGTCATTATGTAGGAACAACATTTATCGGCTTTCAGGCTTGAAAAGAGCTTAGGAAAGAAGCAGGATAGCATCTACTGAATACCATTGATTCACAGAAACTATTTCAAATTTAATTATATCAGTAATGTACTCTTTCCATCTGATAAAGTTACATTCACCTAATTGAGGATTTTTTTTTAAGTGAAATTCTCAATACTAACATTGTTTTTACATTTAATTAGACAATAAGGAATTAAAAGCCAGAAACAAAGAGTGAAATTACCTTGAAATCATTACACATCTAGAAATCCCATATTTAAACAAGCTGTTACCCTTGTCCTTGCTGCTCACGACCAGCGGTGGAGACAGAGCAGTGAAATACACAGATCATGGCTCTAGCACTGTACAGCAATTGATGTGAACCACGGTTTTAATTCAAATACAGAAATTGTCTCCTGTGGCAATAGGAGGGTTGCTATTTTGGTTTTAGTTAGCATTTTCATTTGTGATTAGGACTACGGTGTGAAAAAAATGTACTGTGATCTTTACAGCTGGTAACAATTTGGGATAAACAGCAAAATGCATGAGATTACAAAATTTGAAGAAACTAGGTAAATTAGAAACACATGCGAAGTTAATACATGTGGCAAATATAATCCCAAGTACAGATGGAAGAAGCAAGTGAACAACACAGAAAGCAAGCTAACTATCAAGGAACAACATTTCCTGATGAGCTCTTCCAAGCCCTGTTAGCTAGGTTAAAGAGCTTTCTTGGTGCTGGCCGTCCTACCTCCTGCTGCAGGCTGCTGCCTTCTAGCAGGAGAGGCAAAAGGAGTGATGTGCCTGTTCTTCAGTTTCCAGTTCCGAGCCAGGCCCATTATCATGTAAACCACTATTGATTTCAGTTCACTTTAATACCCTGGACTGAACTGTGGTGGTGAAGGGCTCCAATTCATAACTCCTGTCAGATTTAGCTGCCACAGTGAAATCCACAGAGGTTGTGAATAAGAGACCTTAGAAATCATTTCAAAGTGAAACATGATTCAAATAGGCAGGTACAATTTGAGGATATATACACCAAATCACAAGGTAAATTATCAACTAGCTCTTCTTCTACAATGGACAGAGACAGTTTAATTGAATGGATACCACAATGAACTACAAGCTCAGACAGTGAGTTATGAAACCACCGCCTGAGTGGCAGGGGAGACACACAACTGAGGCAGTCAGCAACAACACAAACACCTTCCATGTTTTGGACACTCATTCTGGACTCTGCGTTACAACAAAGCAGGCCTTCAGGGAATTAATTCTCCCCTTGAGAATTACAAGAATCTACAAGAATCCCCTTGTAGCCTCACAGCACACCCTGGGTGGGCAAGATTACCAAAAGCAGTACTGCTAAGAAATCTGTGACGTGCAAACATCGCACAAGCTACTTGTGGATCCTTTGGCATCTTGCCTTTTTGTGCTTTTGCTTCCCAAGCCTACATCTGTTCAGACCATAATCTTCTATTTATACCCACCCTCCAAACTGCAATGGTTCAGTTCCTTGGCTGAGGCCAAGCGTTTAACAACCAAAACAACACAGCAATTCACAAACATATAAAAGTCTTAAGATTCATTTGTCCAGATTTAAATGTCTGCACTATACAAGCCCACTTATGGATTAAATGAATCATAGTACAGATTTATTCTGTCTTTCTACAGACAGAAGCCCACAGTCTAGACATCTAGCCCAGAGGTAGCTATTTATCTAACTACTGACATCTTCAATACAAGATTAACTCTACCTCAAGTCACTATAAGAATAACTAGAAGTAAAGGAAAAAAGAATAAGGACATTAGATTAACTCTAAAAAATTTTTCTCTTGTATATAAAGATTCCCCTATCTCGGATTTTTTTTACAAGGATTAGGCAGAAGCTTCTAGCAGATGTCCTATGGGTGAAGTTCTGCTCAGGCAGGAGGAGTTGATGATTTAGCAGACTTTCTCCATCAGGAAGTCGTACTGCCATTACTACCTCGAACAGTAAGAGCAGTCAGTTTATGGTGCCTCTTGGCATCCAGAAATACTTCTTCAAGCACATGACTAACCACAAACAGCCTAAAATTCCTCCTGTGCCCAGACTACCACTGTGATTTAAAATACTCGATCAAGACTAAAATAATACAATTCAATCAAAAGGAGACAAGAGGCAGTCATAATCTCCCTGTGTTTGCATTTACTTCTGCAACATTTTACACAGACTAAATTTTGGCAGGCAAGCGTTGCTGTCATATACACAGAAATACTTGTATGAAACAAATGTGTCCAAGCACTTTCTGCATGCCATTGTGCGTGTGTAAGGTTTGGAAATGCAAGCTGTAGTTCCCATATACATACAGGAAACCCAGGAACACGCCCAATTCATAGCCCTGGGGAACCTGGCGGTTCACAGGGGCAGTATCAGAAGATGAGATATTTACAGTGACAAACTGGCACCACTGAGGCAAATACTAATGAGGCAGCGTTGAGGCAGGGCCCACGGGGCTCAGGATCTTCTACGGATATTTTAAGAGAAATCTATGATCTCTAGTATCAAAAGCCACTGAAAGATCACTAAGAATTAAAATTGACAATGTGCCAGAATCCACCTACTATAAAACAGAAGGTCACTACAAATCCTCATTAAAGCTGTCTCACTGCTTTGACCTGATTGAAATTTTTCAAACAGTTTATTATTACCATGAAGGTAAGGGCTGTAGTTGCCCTGCCACAACCTTTCTCCAGGACCTTTGCTAGAAAAGGTGGATCTGAAACAAGGTGGAAATCTGAGAAATTGCCCGTGGACAGCAAAAGGCTGCTTAATCAACTGCTCCAATCGCCAGCAAAGAAGAAACTCTTACAGATGCCAACGAGGTGTTAATGATAGATATTATAAAAGGGAACTGCTACAGTATATCTTCCAAGGACTGCTACAAAAGCCTTGCTGGCAAAAGATCAAGAAAACAGCTTGCAAGTGCAGGACCATATCTATAATAACAGTACAATGTGACAGGTTTAAAATCCATGAGCTGTGCTGAAGTACATAGTTCAGAATCCCAATGACCCAGCTGGAACTGAAGTTGTTGAAAGCCTTGCTATCTGACCACCACAAGAAAAGATCCAAAAGCATCTCACATCTCCTCACCACTACACCTTACACTGGGAACAGCAGCAGCCCAGATCGCTTGCCCATAATCAGTCGGCTTCCACCACCACGCCTGGAAGACTTCAGCCGATAATAATAATAGCAATAATTAGCCATAGCAGGAAGGTAACAGCAAAACCACAAACCAAAATTGCCAAGGCCACCACAGATGCTTAAAACAACAGGACGTGCTAGCAGTTGGGTGTGCAAAAGAGGCAATGGCAATGTCACCTGAGTGTTTCTGGACTTGGAGGAAATACTTTAGCAGGCAACGTGGCCATCTACTTACAAAAGTATGGTGATTTTCTCCCAGCTCCATTCCTCTTGTTGTCTCTTCACTTGTGGTTCTTTGGTTCTTTTTGCTCACCACACTTGTTTTGGTTTTCCTTCTCCCCTGCAAAGGCAGAAAGACCTTTTGTTTAAAGTTGTTTATAAATCTGATTTAAGAGAAAAACTTAACAGAAGTCCCTTTTAGCATGGAGTTTACATCTCCTTTGCAGTACAATATACTCGGTATCAACCAAACATTTACACAAAAACATCTAAAGGCAAGAAAAGAAGGAAAATACATATAGCTACAGATATGTAGCCACTCTATATCCAGAGCTTTGTTTTGTTTGGTTTTTAAACTTTATAGTTGCTAATTCAGCTATAAAATAAAGTAGCTCTCTCTAGGTCAGAAGCCAGAAAATAAAACTGGATGTGTTACCAGTTACTCATTCAGTTCCAGTAGCATGTCACTTCCCTCTTCAAAGGCCCAGTGAAACAACCAAGTAAAAAATCTCCCTGGCATCTAACACCCTCCCAAACCGTAAGGAGAGCAAAGGAGCAGCATTTCATTAGTGCCCTCTGGGTTAAGTTTGAGAAGGATTAGCATTTGTGCACATCTTTGGCAATCGAACATTGCTGCTTTCGAACGTTGTCGTTGTGAGTGCTTTGTGGTCTACAAGTTAATGCAATGAGTTTTTATTTTCCTCTTTTTGACCTCGAAGATCTTCAATTTAACTACATCTGACTCGGATGAAAACTCTTCATTAGCCTCATGTGAGCGCGTTGAGAAACTGGTTAACAGACAAACCTTTCTGTCCTGGGTACCATATCATTCTTTTTTCTTAGATGTTGTGGTTTAGGGTGGATGACAGGTATCCCACTTCTGTTTTGCCTTTCGCATTATCTGATTCTGTTTTTTCTAACAATGGTTTTGCTGGTTCCAGACTGGAGTGAGCAAGCTGCTGCTTAGTAGCATTTCAGTTGAGCCAAGGTTAGACCAAATTTGATCTCACTAGACATTTTCTTTCAGAAACGGTAGATGTATTATCAAATATTTGTAACAGAAAGTGGCTGTATGTCCTATAGGAAAGCTATCGGGAAAGGAGCATGTGCTCAGACTCAAATCCTGAGCAACGAAGTAGGCAGAGTGTTCTGAAGTCCTGAAAGGAGAAACAGTGATTCCTGAAAGAGGTGGTGTGACAACAAATGTTATTAGAGAAACCAGAAACTGTACTTGGGCCAACAGTGCCATGTTACTTTGTGTCTCTTTGTTGCACGGCTCACACCAGAAATTGACACAGACAGAAAAGCAAAGAATAAGGATCATCACATATCTCCTCAATCCTGACTCAAACAGAAAACAAACCACTACCTTGTCCTCTGCAACAACATATATTTACAATCTGGTCCACAGAGGAAAACATTTCACCTTCCACTTCAAAAACATACAATCCTTATTTGGGATATAAAAAGCAGACAAGATATTACCACACCATTGATTATGCTACCAGACGGTGTTCATACGCCAGGACTACAATATGAGAAAACATTTTCATTAAAAAAAAAAAAAAGTAACAGTGAAGAAAAATGCATTCTGGTAGAATTTCTGTCATTCTTGCATGAATATATGTATGTTTTCATAAGCAAGATAAAGAAGATCTGGTTATGTTGTCCGTAGGCAAAATATATTTTCATTTGTCCATAAATTGCAAGCCAAACTTGAGCACAGACATTGCTTGCCTGGAAGCTTACCAAATACATATTTCTTGAAGTAGCAAAGTACATCAATAATATTTCTCCAAGTCTTTTATTTCTCACTTGCTAGTGATTACTTTACTTACTCTGCATCACCACTTCATCTTTGTAAAGATGCACGCAGACCCAAAGCAAGCTCCTACTTCAGCATGGCATCTGAGCACATGTTGAACTTCAGCACCAGAAAATTCAGCTGAGTTGTTTGTGTATTTGCTCAAATATAATCATCATTCCAATTTCTGAAATCAGACGTAAGCAACAGTAACACTGCAAGCAAGGCAACATCGAGCACATCTCACCTGTTCATTGCAACTGAGACCAATGGTTCTGGCTGCCCCTGTCATCTCCTGACTGCTTTTGCAAGTAGCTAAACATCCTCATTTGTGTAGAATCACAAGGTAAATCCCCAAACATCCCCATTAAGGAGGGAAAAGTCACCTCCCTTCTCATAGAAAATAATACAGCACTGAGACTACACAACAAACAGCAGGAACATTTTGCTATAACATTAAAAGAAATGCTATTAGGAGCATCTATAGCTGTGTGAATGAAATGCTGAAGCCTAAATGCTTAAAATGAACAAAGAAGCAAAGGAACCACCATAACAGATGTGATCAATTCAATGCTCTCCCTCCTACAACACTCATTTGTGGTATATGATACTGTATTTGCAAAATAAACAAAACCAAAACCACCTGACCTGGGCAATTAAATGGCACCCTAACTACAGTGAAAATCTCATTGTAACCTTAACATTTAAATGGTGACTTCTATTTAAAGCACAGGAGTTTGTCTCTGACTTTCAAGAACACTCAGGCATGACTAGCCAGGTTCTATGGTGCTTCACGACTGAAGGAGACGGCTTCTGTTAACTCAAAAAGCCTCAAATAAAGAAAACTCATATGTACAGAAGAATAAAAACAGCTGATAAAGAATATTCTGTCTCAAAGTTCATGCCACGCAGCAGCAAGAACCACAAGATGGTGATAACAGGTATTGTCAACCTCAGGTCAAGGATACTTGCTATATGCTCTGTCAATACACTGTTAACCATGATTGATTTGGTCCAGTGACAGATAATCTATTATGCACTCATACTCCAACCCTACTAAATCAAAGATAGTTTGTCTAGCAGAACAAAATGACACAAAATAGGAGCAAGTACAAAGACAGAATAGTAGCTTTCTCTTCATCCAACTTCTCCTCCTACAAGAGGGAGGAAACCAACATACAGCAAAAGCTTTAGCAAAATGCTAATTTAAATCTTTCTAGTGAACGTAGGGGAGGAGATTAATATTCCAAATGAAAACACACATTGATAGAAGAGAAGCAGTAAGAAGTCCTAGTGAAATGTCAGTCGCAAATAGACTGAAAACAAAGAACAGAGGGAGAGAAGTGAACTTCAGAGTCAAGCTGTGTAAATGTATTTACATAAACCCTTGGGGTGAGCCTGGTTCCATTCCCTCATTGTCATCAGCTACTGTATACAGGGGAGAGGGGGAAATCAATCCCCTCAGAGCACCAATTAGCATAGTTTACATGCTTTTATACCACTGCCTGGGACAAACTTGCAGCTTCCGCTCGATTCCCTTTCATATTCTTTCCTCATTTGATGCAGATACCTTCCTACAGACAAGATGTCTGGAGACAGGATCTTCTTGATACCTGCACTCTAACACCACTATTCTAAAGCTAAAGACTGCTGAGTGCCTAATGCCATCGCAATCCACCAGCTTATAAGAAAAGTGAGTGTGTTTACCATTCGCTCTTAATATCCTGATATTTGTGATATCAGTAGCCCAGTTGCGCTGAGATGGGTAGAAGTGTGACAGGCAAAACCAACAAAGGATGGCACAGACACCTGCAGCGTGCAGACAGAGCATGGTCCCTGATCAGAAGTGAGGAGGGACTAGAGGGACGTGCCACCATTGACCTACCTCTGAGCTGGCCTGTCCTTGGCAAATCAACCAATACCTTTCACAGCTGCACAAATCCATTTCTGGCTGTACTGAAGAACCTGATTGCTATGCAGGGGTGTGGAGAGTTATTAAATAAGATCTCCCCCTCGGGCCTTTTTCTTTTAAAGGTCTACATGGCATGGGCCAAAACTAATTTTCTCATCCAACCACTTCTAGCGAGAACAGCTCAGCCACATAGAGGAGCTGCAGAATATTTGACAAGGACAAAACTCCTTGGAGAACACTGAAAAATTCACCTGGAGGTTGTGTTCATCCCCCTCTCCATTTAATATGGGGCAGAAATAAGTGGGCCACCCTGCATCACAGAGTAAATATATTACTGTTTTACATTATCTTGTGCAAGTACAGTATATATGAATTCAACTCATTTTTACCACAGGTAAGTAGCCTGAAGACACTTTGGTGTTTCCTCGGTTTTATTATTCTATTCCTTTAGAGTATACATACATAGCCTTCTTTTTTAATAAAGTATGTGGGAGATGTGTATAAAATTTCTCCTCAAGCTTTGCAAAGCATCATCAAAGCAAAGGAAGAAAAAAAGCCCACCAGAGTAGTAGTGATGGTGACCTATTTCACTTATGTGCAGCTGGCAGAGTCAAATTTACTTCAGCTTTAAAGGCATTGCTGATTTGAAAAATTTAACATGGACTTTCTTCCTTCTATTAATACAGACCATTAATAAGTAACACTTACAGACTGCTTCCAGCCTTCACAGCGTCTTCAATATGCAAAACTCGATATTCTTACATAGGCTGTACTACAGAAAACCTCTCAAGAAATACGCATGGATCAGACCTTCAGCTTGCACGAGCCCACACCCCTCTGGGGGTTTAAGGAAACTGTTTCAACTTAACCTCATTGAAGAAATGTCCCACAGCTTTAAAATGTATTTATTTCCATACTGTGACTGACACCCTGCATACCAACTTTAATCTAGGTATTTATCCCATTTTATGCATCACTGAATTAAACTTAATAGTACCCATGTGAGAGGAAAAAGAATTGTTCTCAATTTATAGACAAAGTGTAAGGGAATTAAGTGCTTGCTCCAGCTTACACATGAACTCAGGACCCAAGCAGAAATAAAGCTTGCATTTCCTGACAATGAATCTAGCATCTGACCAACAAGCCCCCATCCTTTACTTAAAAATAAATCAGACATTGATTTTGACCATACAGGGACACATCTTGAGCTGGTCCAAGTGAGCACAGCTATTCTGATACCAGCACAGTTATGCTCCACCTCATTTGTTTCTCTGAGCCAGAGTGTTATTTACATGAAAGACAACTAAATGCATGACAAATAGAAAGTTTAAGCAAATTCAAGTTATATGGTCAACAAACAATCTAAAATTTTATCTCATTACCAATGAAGCTCCCCACCAAAAAAAAAAAAAAAAAAGTTTAAATGTGAATAGTTTAGTGCCAATGTCTATTCTAAATAGTTGATTTTAAATCTACCCTGCCTCCCCTCAGGCAGTTAAATTAGGCTTATGAGAATATCTGGGGATGTACTTGTCTCTTATTACCGTAAGAAGAGTGACCCCCCTGGCTGGATGATTTCTAAAGAAATCACATGGTGGTGCTATCGTTTACCCATGGTTAATAACTCTGTTGTGCCTCAGAGGCAGAGAGAAGAAAAGTCTCATACTGATTAAAGCAAGATCTAAGAATGATACCTACTGTCAACTTTAACAATGCAAAAAAAGAAATGAATATATAAACATATTTATTTATTCAAATATGTTCACTTTACAAAGAGAAGACCAGATCATGCTTCGCTCAATGGAGAACATTCATAGCCTGTAATTTGTTTGTATCCTATTTCCTGTAACGGGCAGGGAGAGAAATGAGAAAATACATCAAGAAACTTTAGAGGCTGAGTACCATGCAAATGGAGAATGTCCATCTGAGCTCCTTGCCTCCTAATCAGCACTTCAGCCCCAAACTACCGAGACTTCATCTGAATTTGTTGACTGTGGTAGAGCCATACCCTACCCCCAAATGTGTCATTTTAAGGAAAGGCTTACGTCACAGCTGTACTATTTAAAATCCAAGAACAAAAAACTGTCACAACAAAAGCCACTTGGAAGTAGGCCACTTCTTCTGAAAAAAATATTTTAGTAATACTTGATGGATGAATTATGACCAATACACAAACCATGCCCCAGTCCATCTGTGTGCCCCAGCCCTACTTCACCAAAAGTAATACCTGAGAAATAAACCTAATTTGTTGTGTTTATGCATTTGGGAACAATTACGGTCAATCTTTTGGAGGCTTCAAAGCATAATTAGCAAGCCGGGCTCACCTGGGTGCCTCAGCGCTGCCGAGGGGGGCCTGGGGCCGGCGGTTCCCGGCGCTCAGGCGCCACCTTGCGGCGGCCGCGGGCTCCCCCGGCGGCCTCCATGTGCCAAAGGAAGCCTCGGGGGCCCTCGGCCGAAGCGTTCCCAAATAAATAACGAAATAAAACCTTGTCCCCAACACGTAAATAAATGATTAAACCTTCAGTGGAGATTACGGTCCGGGAAAATGAAACCTCTTTCCTCACCGTTGTGAAGGGGCAGGGGAAGGCCGCGCTCATGGCGGTGGCCGTGCTGGGCGCCAAGGGCGAGGCCTGCAGCGTCTCCTTCCTCGCCAAGCGGCACATCCAGGGGTTGATTAGAAAGCTTTTGATGCGCCTGTGGAAAACATACACAAATAAATGTGTCTCTATGTCCGAGGACAAAGATCTCTACTCCGAGCTGATATTGCCTCTATAGCCCCAATATGCAGGTTTTTTTTTTTTTTTGCTAGTTCTCTGAAAGTATTCGGTCATTGCATCAGTTAAAGTGTCCAACAGAACACTGGACAAGAACCAAAGCTGTTGGGGCACAAGCCGCTGTCTTTTTGTCATGTTGACTACTGCACATTTCTGGTCTCCACAACTACGGTAAAACAGTAAATTTAGAGAAGATCACAGAATCACAGAATTTCTAGGTTGGAAGAGACCTCAAGATCATCGAGTCCAACCTCTGACCCAATGCTAACAGTCCCCACTAAACCATATCCCTAAGCTCTACATCTAAACGTCTTTTAAAGACTTCCAGGGATGGTGACTCCACCACCTCCCTGGGCAGCCTGTTCCAGTGCCTAACAACCCTTTCAGTAAAGAAGTTCTTCCAAATATCCAACCTAAAACTCCCCTGGCGCAACTTAAGCCCATTCCCCCTCATCCTGTCACCAGGCACGTGGGAGAACAGGCCAACCCCCGCCTCGCTACAGCCTCCTTTAAGGTACCTGTAGAGAGCGATAAGGTCGCCCCTGAGCCTCCTCTTCTCCAGGCTGAACAAGCCCGGCTCCCTCAGCCGCTCCTCGTAGGACTTGCTCTCCAGGCCCCTCACCAGCTTCGTCGCCCTTCTCTGGACCCGCTCAAGCACCTCGATGTCCTTCTTGTAGCGAGGGGCCCAAAACTGAACACAGTACTCGAGGTGCGGCCTCACCAGAGCCGAGTACAGGGGGACGATCACCTCCCTAGCCCTGCTGGTCACACTGTTTCTGATACAAGCCAGGATGCCGTTGGCCTTCTTGGCCACCTGAGCACACTGCTGGCTCATATTCAGCCGACTACCAACCATCACCCCCAGGTCTTTCTCTGCCTGGCAGCTCTCCAACCATTCCTCTCCCAGCCTGTAGCTCTGCTTGGGGTTATTGTGCCCCAGGTGCAGGACCCGGCACTTGGCCTTGTTGAACTTCATTGCAGTTGGCCTCAGCCCATCGGTGCAGCCTATCCAGATCCTCCTGCAGAGCTTTCCTACCCTTGAGTGGATCGACACACTCGCCTAGCTTGGTGTCATCTGCAAACTTACTGAGGGTGCACTCAATGCCTTCGTCCAGATCATTGATGAAGATATTAAAGAGGACCGGCCCCAGTACCGAGCCCTGGGGGACGCCAGTAGTGACTGGCCTCCAACTGGACTTGGCTCCATTCACCACAACTCTTTGGGCCCGGCTACCCAGCCAGTTTCTAACCCAACGAAGCGTGCGCCAGTCCAAGCCAAGAGCAGCCAGTTTCTTGAGGAGAATTCTATGGGAGATGGTGTCAAAAGACTTGCTGAAGTCAAGGTAGACCACATCCACAGCCTTTCCCTCATCCACCCAGCGCGTCACTTCATCACAGAAGGAGATCAGGTTCATCAAGAAAGGCAACAAAAACTGTACTGCCCAGTGAGCTGTGTGAGTGGAGTGTGGACAGGATCAGGCTGTGAAGCAAGGAAAGGCCTGAGACACAAGAAGTAGATGGGTTAACAACATCCTGGAGAACCATAATAATTTGATGAACTACTTAAGTAGTCTTAGCATGTACCTATTTTCTGGACTCCAAAGAGATGCTCTCCAGAGCTCTATTTTTTATGTATTCTAGCACTCAGAATACTTGGGCCTTGATATCAGCTGGGACATATTCCTACTGCAATAATAAAAAATGACTAATTAAGTGTGAAGGGTTATTTAAATACTGCATCAGTCTTGTGCTAGATGGCATAGCATTATACAGCCTCCCTATTCACCGTATGGCAATTAAAAAAAAAAAAGTCCCCTTTTTTTGGTTTTAGAAGTTTTCTTTTAATGTCTCCTTCTCTGTGCTGTTATCATAGGCCTTTCTACTGTATTTTCCATGTGAGTTCCAGATGTTAGCATAAGGCAAAAATCTATAATTATTATTCTGTATCTTAAGGACTGTGAAAGAAGAGACTGGTGTCGCATTACTGAGCTCAGGGGCTCTAAGCATTCTTGGCATTTTGTGTGTGCTGTTAGAGAAATGAAATATTAGAGTGGAGAATACTGTTTCCTGACACTTATTTTTTTTAATATTTACATGTTACATGCTTGTGTTCTATTGTATTCTCCCTTGATATGACAGATGTTGCAGAAATGCACTAGTAAATGCACTAGTTTCTTGTGTTCTTAATAACTGTTGTAATATTTGATACACTATAGGGAATCTTACAAACATTATGGTCAATGTAAAAGCAGTTTGAATCCCAGCAGTCCTCTTTTTAAAGAAAAAAAATAAAAAGTTTTTAACCTTTCCTATCTAGCAGTCTTCCTCCTGAGCCCAGTTCTGCAAGTTGCTGAATGGCAGAACCTCCAAAGATTGAAATGGGAGTTAAAGGAACTAATCTCTGCCTATTCAGGCATCATTACAGTAACTGAAGTAACACAAATATAGGAAGGAATTGGTACAATTTATCAACTTCTGATAGGTAACTAAGACCAAGAGCATGCTCTTCTTTGTCCATTAAAAGATAGTTTTTATCAGAAACAACTTTTAATTGCACCTTTAAAGCAATAAATAAATATATTGTACAGACTAAATAAAACTAAGAATTTCTCTTACGTATATTCTGTCACATATATATTAAACATGCCAATATGTTAAGATTTTGTATTTATTTAAAGAGCTACAAAACCAGACACTAAATCAGAGTAGCTGAAACTCTGAAGAAAGGTTCAATTTCTGCTTGAACCTGATAAATGAATACTTTTTCTGATTTAAGTATGAGGGGAAAAAATAAAAATAAAAAATAAAGCACGGGAAGCCATGACCCCTTCAGGCATAGGTCTTTTCTTTCCATTTAAGATTTTGCGTGAATTTTGGAAACACTGTTTCCAAAGAAGTCAAGTACACATTTTATTAAAGCCCACCAGAGATTCTGCCAAATACCTTGCTTCCTGGCTACACTTGCTCCTCTGTTTTAACATCATTCCTTCACCAATGACTAATGGGATTTTGAGATGTACACTGATGTTTTTTGGGAAGTTCAATACCAATGCTAAATTTGTATTACACATTATTTGGTCTTCAAGCTCAGTCACTGACTACAGAAGGACATGTGAACATGCTTCACACAGTATGAGCTGATTTTAGTGGATATATTTCACTATATTTTTAAACATGGGTCTAAATTCAATGAAACATTAAAAAACACCCATTTATTTAACTGGAATTTGAATTACTTATGTTTTTTATACAATTTATTAGATCTGTAAGTCTTTTCTGACAGAGGCCTGGTGCTAGAACCTGCATGTGATTGCAAGACACTTTAAAAATTGAGGTTTGGATAGGTACATGCTTAACAGCAAAAGCGTGATCTTACTGTTCTCAGTGGCTCATTAGGTATAAACAAGTCCAATATTTTCTCATTTAAAAATACTTTCCTTTATCAAGGGAATTAAGATAACACCTGGTTTAAAAAAAAAAAAAAAAAAAAAGATTGCTTGGACATGACTCAGGCACTAAAATCAGTGGGGGATTTCAATCAAGTTATTTTAATGTGAAGTGGATAGGCTTCTTCTATAGTCTGCCTTTCTAACTTCTAATGCGTTTCAAGCTACGCTTTACAAAGATCCATCTTAAATAAATGAATACATAAATAAATAAAATTAAATAGTAAAGAATATGTAGCAGCAATAACAAAAAATACACTACATCCATGCCAAATGCCAGATAAACAGAATTCAATTTTGCAGAAAAAAATGTATTTAGTAGTCTATCTTGTATAATATTTTTAAAGCTACAAATGATTCTGTAGATTCTGAAATAATTCAGTACATGGCAAAAAAACCCATGAATTACACATATTGACGTACTACAATTATTCCTAAATATAAAAAGCATTCATTTAGTGATAATTTTGAGTTATCCTTAAAAGCTTTACTCGTAAGTGCATTACTGTTTCTTTTGATTTAAATACAATCGCTTCTATAAGTAAAAGCCAATTATGTGAAAAATGCAAAGGGTAGATTTCATTTTCATTCATTCATTAAGAAGCACATATTATGTACAGCTATTTTAAAAGTCACTAACAAAATTGTTCAATTAATGCACCACATGACTAATAGGGTTGTAAGATTATGATTCAGTTAAACTTTTAATCTGCTTCCAAATGTACTTCTACTGACAGCAAATCACCTACTTGCATTCACTTTCTGGTGGGAGTGATTCTCTTATCTAGTTTTAGTGAACTGGTGGAAGTCCAATACATGGAGAACACCCTTGAATGTGTAGATGAGTCTGTCAAGGTCTTCACTGCTCGCACCTCAGTGCAGTAACTAAAAAATTACCTATACTTTTACTTGGAGGTTGTTTGATATGTATTAGCAGCACCTGTTTTCTGCAGAGGATTCTGCAGCATGCCATTAAAACAGCCTGGTAGAAATGGTAATGTCCAATTAAAAAAAAATAAATGCTATAATAAGTACAAATCTCTACATCATCATTGTCTTTAAATTCTTTTAAAAAGAATGCAAGATAACAGGTTTTCCAAAAGTAGAAGACACATTTCCTCCTATCACCTCTATATAATGCTTCCAGTTTTATGCCTAGGAAATTTCAGGAAATATTCTGTCTGTCAGAGGGCCCAGCCTTCTGGAATAATCCAAATTATGTTTCATTACAGAGAATCTTCTTGTTAAAACTACTCTCATTCGTGATTTTAAAACTGACAATTCAAAAGACGGGGCCTCACTCTCCTCCCAGTTACAGTAGAATAACCACATCAACTTCAATTATTTTATAATAGTGTGAAGATCAGGCACTTACTACTGTCCACTTGCTGCTATAGATGCAATAGAACACTGTGGGCATCAAGTTTGGCTTTCTTCTGTAGAAAATTACGTCTCTTTAATACTTTAATAATGAGATCTAACATAGCAAGAATCAAAGGGTCTTTTAAGAATTTCTTATTTGTTCTCCTTTGATTATTTTTTCTAATATACCCTCAAAACTTAAACCAAAATTTTAAATAATGAGATCAAAACTATTTAAATTCAAACCCAACTTGTCTAGACTATTGATTTATGCCTGCTGAAATCATACTAAATAATACAAACTGAAGAGCCACAGCTTCGAGCCAAGTCTTTTGTATATTCATAAAAGCTTTATCAAGCCTCTGTTAAAAATTGCATTAAACATGATTTTTTTCTTAATGCATAAAATTATCTTATTAGTTTACACAGTTTTATATTATCTTACAAGTTATCTTAAACCCTTACCACATTTCAGTTCTATACTAGTTATTCAGGTTTTACATTGTTACATTTTGAAAACTATTTTCTCATGATAATAGACGATTTTGAGAAAACTCATAATCAAAGAAGGAAACACTACAGTAGCCAATTCTGCTAAAAAAAATAAATAATTCAGATTAAGATTATTGAACTACAACTGGAAAATTTGTGATCTGAAACCAATTATAGGCAGGTGTATACAACTGTATTGGTTGTATACCTTTTTTTATTATTATTACTTCTCAAATTCTAATGTTTAGTCATACTTTTGGATATGCTCTTCCTCAGTATATATTTTCACACAGTACAGAAAAGGGCCAGAGAAGTTTCTCCAAAATATCTTCTTAGTCTTTTTTTTTTTTTTTTTTTTTTTTTTTTTTTTAACTGAATATTCTTTATCCAGAATCTTGTGCTGTTTCTCTGAATGCCTCAAGAAACTTGTAATAAAGGAGCCATGAATCTGAATTTTAACTTTCTAGTTAAAATAGGCAATCCTATTTAAGGAATATAAAATTTCAGTTATGGATTCTAGAAATCAGTCTCTGTATACTACTGTCTATGTAACTGGCTTTGTGCAGCCTTCACCTAACAGAATTTTAAGGATTGCAGAAAATTTTTCATTACTTAAGAGAAAACAAGAACGTTAAATTTGTAAGTTGTCAGTAGTTTCCAAGACCGGATCTGTTGCAGGGACTCAATGATAACATAACTACATATGTAGCATTAGTGCAGAAATTATGCTATAACAGTAATTAAAGAATTATCTGGAATAATTAAAACATAAAAACACAAAACAAACAACAACACAACAAGCCATAAGCATTCAGGACAACATGACTTTGGCTATAATCTGTTCTCAAAAATACCAAAGGATTTCCCATATTTTCAACAGAGGAAAGAAAAAAAAAAAAAAAAACACTTTCATCCATTTAGTGTAACCTTAGACCTTTACTGATTTTAGACATAAGGCTTTATCCTTATTTGAGGAAAGAAATATGAGAAGCAGGAATCCTAGGAAGAAAAAAAAATATATATTTATATATATATATAAATATTATAGATATAATATATATATATTTTTTTATATATATATATATATATATATTTATATATACACACACACACATGTATATCCCTAACCAAAAAACAAATGCCACCACCAAACCTAAAAAGTGAGCAGTGAAAAGCTGAAAGAAGAATAGATCATTTGATGAGTCATACTCGAAGTAGAATCTGAGTCTTTAAACTCAGAGATGATCTGAAAATAAGGGAATTTTCTGAATAATCTGTATACTACAGAGACCTAATTCCAGAAAAACATCTAGGAAAAGAAACAGATTTGTTTTTAATTACAAGGTCATAGTATAGTTGAGTTAATTGGAGTATTTCTAATTTATCTCTGGTGAGGATCTTGCCTAGCATCTCAAAGTTAAAATACTCTTGGATGATACTGATGATTTTATAGCACTTCTTAACTTTCTAAGGATGTCTATGATCACATTCTTTTGTGGCTGAATCTTCAGCTTTTAGGTTTCTCTAGCTAGCTTGAGAAAGATATTGATGTGTTCAAGCAGTAGTAGAAATGGCACCTCTCCTCCTAAGGCTATCTCTGTGAATCTTAGTCCAATGGGTAGTTCTAAAGAAGTTCCAAAGATTTTAAACCAAATTAAAATGCGTAAGGTTTCTTAATACTAGTTAAATTACACTCTTCATTCCAATTCACTTGCATTTTTCAAATTTAGAACTAGAATATGTCTTCTGTTTTTCCAAAGGTGTGTATTTTTGAATATTTAAATGCTTACACTAAACTTCAGAACTCCAGACAGGAGAGAGACTTCAAAACTTCATTGTAAGCAGATACTCATACCACCTGGGTATCTACTTGAAAAACCTAATCTGTGAAGTTGATCTCTTCCAGCTGTATCCCAATAAACAGGGACAAGACCCCTCGGGGGCTAGTTCAGAAAGCCTGGACAGGGCTCAGTTCACACTCTGAGTATTCCTCTGGAGGAATCACCGCTAACTGTTGCAGGCAGAGGTATATCCTTAAGTACCATGGCCACCTGCTTCCTAGTGTTCCAGTCTCTACTTATAACATCAACTTTTTTTGTAATCAAATAAATTTAAAAATGATTACCAAAGAAGTTCTCACCTGTCCAAAGAAACAACAAATACTGCTAAAATCTGCAGAGAAATTAGAAGAAACACACATTTTATCAGAATAGATGCATTGAGATTAATAATGATTTTAAAGTTTATAGATTCATACCCCTCGAGATCTCATGTGAATTCTGAAATCCAATTTTATTATTATAACTGTAATAAAGTTTTATAAATGTTATAAAGAAGGTCTTTATTAAGAATGAAAGCAATCTGAACTATCTGGCCAAGTAATAAAAATGCATTTCTTTGTTGTGAAGTGTCAAGCAAGTAAGCCTTACCTGAAAACTGATCGATAAATCTTCCGTTTCCACTTGAGTGCACTCACTTTTTCTTCAGAGGGTAATCATTGTTTTAAATGGGTTTTCCATTAACATCAAACTTAACTGCTAGGGAAAAAAAAAAAAAAAAAAAGCAAACATTAAGCAAAAAGAGATAGAAACAGTCAAGAAACTTTAGTAATCACTAATGATATTACATTACAACTTTGCAATGTGTTTTGTTTCTCATTTATTACAATGGTCAACTGAAGTCTGGGCTTCCTCCAGCACTGCAAAAGGGATTGTCAAAGCAGTTTGCCCGTACTTATGCTGAGATAATCCTGAGTGGCAGATAGTCCATCATTTGAGAGACATACTTTGCAATGATACTATGATTCTGAAAAATATATTCTCGAGCAGTATTCTAGCCATGTGCATTCAGAGTGGCTTCTGTGTACTTCCCCCAAACATTTCCGTCCTGAAAAGATTACAGCAGGTTTGCTGGAAGGTGAATCATTTGTCATACTTTCAACTGCTGATTATTCTGGATAAAAAAAAAAATCAATTTTTTAAAGAAGTTTTTGTACATGCATAATTTAGAGAATTGTTTTTGCTGCATTTGATAGCTTTTGTTGCTGAACGTCTTAAAATTCCTTTTTTCACTCTGAGTATTGCTTTTGCAACTGAAGATCAATAATTACTTTCTCCCCATCATTGAAAAATAATGACATGTCCACATATTTGATCAGTGGCAAATGAGGCCTCTAGCTAAATTGCACCCCTTGGACGAGTGAGCCTGGATATAACAGGCAGATCATTTTGCTGTCAGACATGCCTGTGCAGTGAAGCAGACAGAAGGCAAACTATACTTTGTTGCTCATCACCACTTTATATAATGAATATAATAAACATGACTGAGGAGATAATTGGAGCATTTAAAGTAATAGGTGTGCTTACCTGTTTTGCTGGATAGCCATAGACTGAATTCTTAACATTAATAGCTTAACTACACCACATACAATTATGACTAGTTTCAGATTGTCCCTACAATACTTGGTGAATTTTAAAAATATCCTGAAATAGTTAAAAGCTATACTTACACTACCTCTTTAATTCAAAATTTTGTTTTATTAATACTTACAGCTTAATACATATGAGATTTAAAGAATATATTGTGTCTGTCCACTTTTCCCTCTCCCCAGATTATTTTATACTTCTATTTAAACACAGTGGATGAACAATATATTTAAAGACTGTCTTGCTACTCTTGGAGAGGACTTGTCCTAAAAGTATGCTTTCCCTGGTTAATATTTTGAGAAATACACTCTTTCCTTGTTTGCTCTTCTATGGCACAGTAAGCTGGAGAAACTCTGGTAACCTCTGGTATTACCATCTGATAAATTAGTGCACTATATTTCTCTAAATTTCACACAGTGCTAAATGTTTCTGGCAGTACAAGGTGTATATTATGAATTAAGTTTAGTTTTTAAACTGCTTTTCCATTTGTATGGCAACTCTGAAGCACATTGGCTTTCAACCAGAGAACTCTTCCCTTCTCATGTCTTATTCTTTACATGTTAATTATTCTGCAAAGAAGAACATAATAAAAAAAAAAAAAAAAAAAAAAAAAAAAAAAAAGGAAAAGAGAAATAAGAAATGGGGAGAAATAAAGCAGAATACTCTAAAAAAAAAAAAAAAAACGAATAGCATTTTCCAGCACTGTGGTGAATAAAATACACATTTCAACTAAATCAATTAGATTCCACTCCATGTAATTATCCTGAATGCAAACCCAACTTGAATTTAACTAACTACAGAAAGTATGCAGTTTGCCTGTTTAAAAAGACAGCTTTTATCACCAGCTAAAGGCAGTTCAATTAAAATTGGAGGCTTAACCACCCAGAAGCCTGCTGGCACAGTCTTGATGAGCTGTAATTCTAATTGGAAACTCTTCGCAGTTAGCACACAACAAAGAACCATAGCTGGTTTTAGAGTGATGCCCATATTCTTTGCAGATGTTACCTATATGGCACATCCAGAAGGGGGTTATGTGAAGTGCTCCATGGATGAGGGGGTGAAGAATGAATCAGCCTGGATCTACCTGAACTACAGAGCTGGTTCTTTTATGTCGGGTCATGATCTTCATTTTTCTAAAGCCTCCAATTTTTTTTTTTTTCCAGATGTTCTTACTTCATTATTTTGCTGACAAGTTAAGATCTATTCTGTATGTCCAAGAAAAGGCCAGAGAGGACTGATTATATGGTAGAGACCTTTTTACTAGGAGGACTTTTTTTATTTAACCAAGAACTAGCTTAAAGCATGAAAGCCGTAGTAATGGTAACACAGTCAATTACATTTAAGTCTATTTGTGTATTTTAGAGCTTATATTAACTGATTCAGTGCAGTTGTAGGTGACAGAGTTGATGCAATTCATCAACACAACTGATTCGATTATCTTTAAACAACATTTTAATGATTATCAACTATTCGATTATCATTAAACAACATTTTTGTTAATCTTTGGTTTCCTTGGGACATGTTCATATATTCAGCAGTAACAAAGATAAGAGTAATTTATTACTTCTGTATGTGCTGTTTCCTCTGCATCTTTCAGCCCCTGAACTCAGCTTCAAAAGCCCTTATGCCCTTGCACTGTAAACTTCACAAGGCAGGACCTTCTTCGCCCCCGCCAAGGGCAGCAGGTAACAGAGAAACACCAGACAGTTCCAGTTTTACCTCAGAAATGAACGTAAGACACTGCTCTCAGTTCATTGACTCTGGTACTTCAGTAATTTGAATGGAGATACAACTCTATTTCCTTATACCATTATTTGGGGCATTGAGCAGATTTTTATACTACTTGTAATTGTGATTCCCTAAATATGGAATAAGTATGGAATACCCCTTTGGCTAGTTTGGGTCACCTGTCCTGGGTCTGTCCCCTCCCAGCTCTTGCTGCACCCCCAGCCTGCCCGTTGGCAGGACAGAGCAAGAAGCTGAGATGTCCTTGGCTTAGTATAAGCACTGCTCTGCAACAACTAAAACATCGGGGTGTTATCAGCACTCTTCTCATCCTAAGCCAAAATACTGCATTCCACCAGCTACTAGGAAGAAAATCAACTCTGTTCTAACTGAAACCAGGACACTGACTCAGCTCAGAAGGAAACAAGTGATCTGGCAGGAGTCTAGGAATTTCAACACTGAAAAATAGGAAAAGTGGGAAGTTAAAGAGAAAGAGAAAGAGTTTAAGACAAAGAATAGACTGTCACAGAAAGGAGGAGGAATATGGAAATGGAATGGGAAAACTTCTCAAACAAAAGGGCTATTTCAGCTCTTTGCTGCAGATGAGATGTTAGTGCTTTGAACTCATTTCATTGAATCACCTTGAACATTTTTAGTAGATTTTGGGACACTTGGCAGAAGTCAAAAGGTTAAGTTTTCTACTATATTCCTTGAGTAATTTCACTGTTTTTTTTTTTTTAAGTCCACATTCATCTCAAAAGATTTTCTTTACATCAAAGGAAGAAAGACAAGTAAAAATTTTAACTGGTAACTTTTTAGTGTTATACCATTTTTTCTTGTAGGTGTGATCATGGTAGCTTTTTCAATCTCATCTTTGAAGAAGAAACTACTGATGTATTTTAGATCCTTTCAAGTCACCTAATTTAGTATCTTTAAAATCTTTACTTTTTTTTCTTCTTTTTTCCTTTTTTTTTTTCTGAAAATAGAACGTACCTTGGAATTAGTGTTTCCTGTACAAAAGTATATTGAGGGTGTTTCAAATTTTAATTACATATGATGCTCAAACTAATTGTGCTCTAATGCTACTACTAATATTTGTATAAGAATACATAAGGATTTTTGTAGATTTTTCTATGGCAATGTCCCTCTGAAAGGGAGGTTATTTACAAATAACAAGAATTCTTAAAGGTATTTACATATTCATTCCCACAGCTGGTGTATATATGTTTGGGCTTTTTTCAGTTGCAGTACCTCACCTGGGCATATGTAAATCACACTTTATCACAGAACAACAGAACAGCTTGGGTTGGAAGGGACCTTAAAGTCCATCCAATTCCAACCCACCCACCATGGGTACGGATGCCAGCCACCCACTAGATTAGGTTGTCCTGGGTCTCGTCCCACCTGGCCTTGAAAAACCTACAGGGATGGGCATCCACAGCGTCTCTGGGCAACTTGTTCCAGTGCCTCACCACCTTCTGAGTGAAGAATTTCTTCCTAACATCTAATTTAAATCTCCCCTCTTTTAGTTTAGAAACTCTTCTTAGAATACACTCCGTGTCAAGGGAGACTGCAAGAAGGAAGGGAAGGTCAGAGAGAAGATAACATGACCATAAGAACTCCTGTTATTGTCAGATTGCTCTATCAAGTGCAACATCCGTGAAATGTTGCTGGTGAAAGAGTGGATAGAGCTCTGGCCTAACTTGTGCTCCAGATACATGGGCCACAATGTACGAAGGGTTCTGCCTAACTAATCTTTTTGTACACCTACCATCCTCTTCAACAACCCATGCACACATATAACCCATTTATTTGGACTCCTGTTAGTAACAGCCGTACAGAATGACTACAGATATCCCCCTGGCTTCAAGTGAAATTCCAATGTTACTTTGGAAAGATTCCTAAAACATAGACAATCCCTCAAAAGCACAGTATGTGGTGGGTCATTCATACTGATTTGTATCTCCTATATTCTCATAGCAAAGATAGTAGCTACTGGTAAGCTTTTTTCATAAAATGATGTAATAATGAACAGGATGCTGATCCTTCAAAATGTAGCTTTTAAGGAGTCCTGAAATACCAAACTAATGTCCCAGTGAGGAATGAATTCTTAATATAACAGCCTACCAATGTCAAGCAGAACATCCTTGCGATAAGGTGGGTTTCTAACTGAATTACCAAGCCTCAGTAGTCACTAATCCGTCTTGGGGCAAGACTGCTAACAACATTAACAACTATGAAGTTAACCAATACAGTAATGAAAATCACATAGGCAGATAAGATTAGTTCTTGATTCTCATATGCTTAAAAATTTCCTTAATTTTAAGCAGGAGATTCCCAGTGAAGACAATCGGAATTTGAAGTTGACTAAAGAAATAGTTAATCTTAAAGGTTCTGTTGCATCATGCTTGACCCTGAGTATGACAATTTTTTTAGCTCAAAAAGATAGAATTTTTTTTCAGGAATTGTAAGAGTTTATGAGTTTCTGTTGCTTACATTGCCAGTTTTTCCTCACATTTTAACTTTTTTTTTTTCATCCCATGGTAGTGTACAGGCACCAAAACCAGTTAATGACTTGCGTTTCCCTCAATGTAAAATGTTCTCCAAAGAAATCTTGCAGTATCACGTGCAATTCTGAGATATATTCTTCTAAGGGCAGTGAAGTCATTCTCCTAAGATCTGTTCTGTAAACTATGTATGAAACTCTCTGGTTTTGTGCAGCTACTTTGTAGTATTGTTTTTTATATTTTCCTTTTTTTCCTCGGTATAAAGCTGCCATTCTTTGTCATGCCTTTTTTTTTTTTTTTTTTTTTTTTTTTTTTTGCTTGCTCAGTTTTTGGTAATAGGCTTAGGCTTCAATTTAGCAAAGTATGTGAGATTAATTTCATTGTGGTGCGCAATGGACACATAACTTCACTAGATAAAGCTCTCAGCTCTGAGCAAATTCTTTCCTCTTCTCAGCTTTGAACCTGCCTCACAGTTACAGACAAAGCACTCCTCTTTATCAATTTTATGGAAAAAAAATCTTTGAGATATGCATTTTTGTTGTTGCTATCGCTTACATGCTGTGGACTATGTCATAGCTGTTAAATATCTTGTAATGATTTGACCAACTCCATTTCAGCTTCTGTCTGAAATTTTCTCTAAATTATTGTTTCCACTCTTAGTATCATGTTGGATAAATTACTTAAGAATTTATCTACAGACATTGAAGGCTGTCAGTTGCTCAGCTAATCACATATTGAGCAATCTGTCACAAAATGGGGGCCACATCTGCTGCTTACCTAGTGCCTCAAGCAGAGAGATGGGTACTGCTAGTATGATCCAAAAGGAAACTGGGAGCCTGGGTATTAATAGAAAATGATAATTATAATCACTGTATCATAGCATTAATAGCTATTTTTCATATTCTTAAATTAGGCATTGTTTAAAATAAAATTAAAAACCAGTAGGTTGTAACAAAAGTGTTTTCTTCACTTCTTTTAGCAAACATGCAGATGCTAACATTTTATTAACAGCAAACCATCCTGAAACACTTATGATTTATTAAAGAAAGAGAACGATTTCTGCCCCTCTGTAAGTAACCCCATATTGTTTAAAAAAACAATCCAAAGAAGGAAAGCCATGGCATAAGGCTACACATAACCTCTCTTTAAAATTATGAATATTTTAAATCTTATTTATATGTATAACTATGGATTTACTATTTTTCATCAGTAGAAATATAAGCATAGAAAGTCTATAGAAATAAAGAAGCAACCAGCTCCTGAGGCGTATTTGCATATTTTGCAACATTGCAATGCATATCTTAGCTTCTTCTATAATTGATTTCAATATATTTTGTTCTGAAGCTGCTACAGCAACATTAAAGTGTCAGACTTCAATTTATATGCCACTCTGTCCAAAACTGTAGCCCAGTTACAGAAGGGGAGGCAGTCACAACATGAGCTGTTTTTTATTTTGCTTGAAAACACCTTGCAAATAAACACTTTATGGCTATCACATCCTCATGTTAATTATGGATATGAAAACTCTTTAGACAAGAAAAGTATGAGATATGCAGACAAACACAGTACTCTTGAGGATGCTGAGTGTGCAGTATGGTCACTGATCTGTCACTGCTGATTTACCTTTGGATCACCTTAATGTTTCTGTAGCAGCAGGAAATATATCTTCCATGGGATGCTGTCAAGCTCAGAGATGTTGGTACCTTTCGAGTTTAATAACAACACGGTTTCTCATTCATCTAAAATACTGGAATTTAATCTGTAGCTTTCAAATAGTTGATGCAAATTTTTAAAAGTCCTACAGAAATTACCAGGTTTGTTACAAAGCTGTGGTACTTTGCAATCGTCACCATAAGTGCAAAGTTTAACTGAAGGATTAATAACAGTGAATATTTCCACACCCATATGTACCACCCACTTACCACCATTTCCATACCCTAATTTAAGCATTTAGGAGTAAAGATCTCTAGCTTACTTGACAAGGATTCACTTAATAATGAATACTAACCAAATTTTGATATTGTTTATTTCATAAAATCTCATTATTCAGACTAACTCAAAATATCTTTCAGTTAAATATCGAACAAGGATGACACTTGTTTTTCTACATAGTGGTTAATATACTAGACATTTAGGCAGTTATGTTTTGCTTAATGATGTTACAGTAGGACTGGACACAACAAACATTACCTTTTTGTTGTTGTTGTTTCACAATATTAGCAGGAAATTTAACTAATCTAAAGAAATTCAGTGAGGAGAACCAACAGATATTACCTTACAAGCTGGGATTTCTTCCTTGCCAGGCTAGGACAAAAAAACCTTTTTCATACATCTGGGATGATTTTTATGACTTAAAAATGAGAGATATTTGCCACTACTCTGTAGGAATTACCACAGCTCATGTCTTGGCAAGTGGGGATGAAGGGAGAATTTGGGGATATCGCTTACACAGAAAAATTTAGCCTAGTTCAACCACACTGGAAAATAGCATTACTGAAAAATTTATCTAGACAAAGTAAGATTTGTAAGTGAGCATTCTGGCTAGATTGGACCCATTCAGCTTTTGATTATTAAGCCTAACACATTATGAAACTCCACTTACATGTTTTTACTTCTGAAAAACTGGATATGAGACTCTTATTCACTTAGAGAACTTCTTTGATACTTGTGTTGTATTTGTTTTTAATAGCTTTTTGCTTAATTTCTACTAAAGTGAAAGTAGCCTATACTGCATTAAAATAAAAATATAGTATTATAAGTGGCATCAGTCCCAAAGTATATGACAACAGTTCCTAGGAGAGAGACAGACACACAAAGACCACTTGGTATGATAGTTAAGGGCAGAACTTCATATGGGTTAATTCCATGACAATGCCAGCAAAATTTCTTTTTGATTCACTTGATTGAATGTGGTCATGCATTTACAAATTTAAAGCATCTCTTATTTTTATAGAATGGAAAGCATATTTCTAATAAAGTCAAAGAAAGATCTTTAGTTATCAGGTCTACTGCTGTGTTTACGATAAATTTTTCAAATACGTTGCATTACACATCTAGAATCCTTTTAATCAATTCTGTATTATTATGAAGTTCATAGCAGATGAACTGTATAGAGATACTACTGATGTACCACAGTGATGGAATAAAGCACTTCTAATTATAAATAAAAAAAATAGTGTCCATATATCTTTTCTAGATTCTGTTTAAAATTCCTATTTCAAAAAAATCTGGCTGCTAGATTTCCCTGGAGGAAGAATAACAGTATTTGTTGCAGCTGGATCTTGCTGCCTTTGGATGCTGGCATAACAATTAAGATTTGTACATTTTTAAATCAAAATTTATAAAGAGATGCCTTAATTATATACTATATATATATAGTTTGTATTCTGTACAACAACACACAGTATTTTATAAATAAAAATATAGCGAGATGACAGAACAAAATATCAGGAATACATATTATCTTAAAGTATCTTGGGTTGACCTACAGATTACAGACTAAAAGCTGCTATAGAATTTAAAGGAAATGAATCAGAATTTCAGTCAGGTAGTATGTCTCCTATTGATCATTTTAATATTAAACAATTTTGTATTTTTTGACAGCTGCATGCAAAGAGAAATAAGCTGATACATAAAGAGAAATAAATCATAGTAGAAAAGAAGATTAAAAAAAAAAAAACAACAGATCAAATTGGCTCTTGGAATTTGTAGATTGTTCTGGTCTCACATTTGGAAAAAAAAAAAAAAAAAAAAAAAAGGAAGAAAAAGAGAGAGAACTCTTGGACCCAAATAATAGTAGTCAAAATTTGGGAAGGAAGGCATTCAGTGTTATTTAGCCCTACCGTACAACAGTGGAGCATCTCTTTCCTATGTGATCACTCATGCCATTCCTGCAGACTAATTAACTCTGTAGAGCAGCTACAAAAAAAGAACCATAGGAGATCTATGTAGCAAATAACGTCTTGCTGCTTGAACGGTTTAGTCCTGAAACCATTTTCAGAAATGAATAGTTTGTCACATTTTGTTATGATTTTGCCTATTTTTTCCAAAATCTTGGGGACCTCTGACTGCACAAAGCTCTGGTGGAGTCTTAAAAAATCTAGGATTATTGCTATTGCTCCTTCATCACCTCTCAAAAGAGGATCATCATTTCATCCCTTGCAGAAGTGGAAGGGATAATCAGGTTTTAGAATTCAAGCATTATTGGGATATTAGGTAGATTTAAGTTAGCATAAGGGGGATTGTAATATTATAAGCTATAGAGGTTGAAAAACAGGGAGATATAAAACTGTAAGCCTCCAATTGAAGTACAAAGCAGTAAACCCAGAAAAATGCTGACAACCATAATGCATCAGGAATGTAAATGAGTTCAGTGTAACGTAAATGATAATTGAGAACTATCACTGATAATTTAGGATGAGTGAAAAATTTATAATTGAGTCTTAGTACAATCTAGAGCTCAAGTTTCTGACCACACTAAAGGTCAATCTGCTTTCTCAGGTGTCTGTAAGTATTGCTGCTGCATTTCCTAGTATGAGTTCCTTCAATCTCATATGCAGTCAGATGTTACCTTGTAAGGCACCTAATAAAAATTACTTTTCTACCTGTGTGTCTTTTATATTAATGACTACATTCCAAGTTTTTCCATATCACAACAATTCAAACAACCAACCATGCCATAATATTATATCCATGTTTAAAGCAAGCTAGTGTTTAGTCCCTATTCCACTTATAATACCCAAAATATTGTGAAGGACAAGTGAAAAGGCATTCACAAAAATACACACAACTAAAATGCCTGGTTACCAGTGGATGATTATCTTTTGATCATCTTATTAAATCAATAGTTTAGTAGTGGCACACCAAGCAGTTTATTTTGCCCTCAAGTAAAACTTCATGAAGGAACTTGGATTAAAAATGGCCTAAAGAAAAGACTTAATCTGGTTAGGAGATGACAGCTCCATCCCATATCAATTTACACAAGTCAGAAGTGGTTAGCTACATCAGTTTTCCTTGGTTATTGTGTTCAATCTTGAATAAATGAGGGGGAAATTCTGTCTATGCTCCTCACATGCAGTCATTTAACTCACTATTTTTTCTGGTGAATCTCATACAGTGCTCCTTGGAAATATGATTAGCGATACCAATTACCACAGGAATATCAGTTGAATGGAATATATTTCATTTTGTTAGAGAGTAAGACATCAAGGAAATCTGTTGTAATTTCTATATCCTTTGCTATTTAATTCCTATACTGTTTATTTTTTATTTCAGAGGATAAGTACGAGTCCATTGCTCCCACTCAGTTTCTCATTATTACTCCATTAAGTTGAATTACAATATAATTCAAGAACATCCAGATTGATGAATGATGGTATTGCCTTTCAAAAGCTAAGGAATCACAGAGTGAACAGCTTCCTTAATCTATAGCTTTGCTTTATCAGATGTTCAGGACAGCTGAAGACAATATAAATTTAGGCGTTTAGAAACCAGCCGCCAAACTGATGAATTGCTTGCAATAAGGATATGTTATAATGCAAATGTCAATAATACCAGAAAAAACCATTAAAGGGAAAAGAAAGATCAAATAAAATTTGAGAAATTAATTGGCTTAAGCCAAATTACAGTTTAAAATGGAGTTTGTTAAAGAAAGGTAGTTTTACTGAAACTTTAAATTTAGATGAAGTCTAAATCTATATTTAGATGAAGAATTTCAAAAGGATTCAGATGTTACTCGCTATGTGCAGTTAAGTTATTGTCCGTTTTTTTTCAGTAACATGCATTGGCCATCTGGCAAGACTTTGTAGCTCGTATAATTTTTGTAGAAGGATACATCTGATTAATTAATTACCTCCTCTGCTCATAAAAGGTTCTCCTTAAGAAACATACAGAACCACGTCTCTCTCTACCTTATCTCATGATTTGTGCAGTTCACTGTCTCGTGTACAAAGAGCTTTAGCAGGCTGTTGTGCATTTAGCTGAAAGGTGTGGTTATCTAGTAGATGAAAAAGAAAATACAAACTTAAAATCAAGTATGTATTTAAGGCCTAAGTATTATAAATTAAATAATAATAATAAAATACTGGCATATAATGGTATAAGAGAACTTGCTCCAGTAAAAGAAACACTATAATACCTCTTTCCACAGACCTTCAGTCAAGGCCCACACAAACTTTTTAAAATTGTTAACAAGAGTTTGAATAAGAAAATGGTTTGGATTTGATCCATACAATATAAGATTAGCAGAAATGATCGAGGACATGCTTTTACAGTTACCACCATAGACAGAGACATCTAATATCTCGTAATTGTAAATGTTTTTCAAATATCATATCAACATGAATGCTTTTATGGTAGTTTGGATGTCTTGGCACAGTTCATTCTGGACGAGAAGGTGGTCTAGGTCATGATTTGACGAATTTCAGGAATAGATCATTACAGTCTTGCAACTTCACATATTATTCCCCCAAATTAGTGAAACCTAACCATATTATTCCCCCAAATTCAAGAAATGGACAAGCAGAGAATGATTGAATTTTGAATGCATGGGAATGCACATACACATATACATTTACATAAAGAATAAGAAATTGCTTTATAATATTGTTTTCAATATCACCTATCAGGCATTAGATGTGAAGTGTTAAATAAAGTCAGCACAATTCATGGATTGTGTGAACACATGGAGAAATAGCGTTTTGGACCTGGGCAGAGTCCATTCCTCTGTTGAGGCCTACATTTGGCCTCTGCCAGGGCTCCCCTGACTCCAAGGAGCAGTACAGGGTAAGCCAAGAGAGTGGCTGTCCTCCTGAACCCCTGGGTAGCAGAGCAGAAGGAAATAAAGCTTTAATGCCAGGCTTAGAGTCACTTTTTGTGGATCAACAGCCAATGGGCAGAACCTGGCTGCAATGCATACAGAGATTCAGGAGAGGAGATGGAGGCAGCTGCAGGTCAGGGTGAGACCATAAGTTACACAGGAGGAAGAGACAGCAGTGATTTCATGGGTAGCTATATGCATCTCTTGACAATGCAGGTGACCCTGATGACCTAGGTCTCAGATCTATGCATTAAGTACAGTAATAACTCAGCAAATATTGAAGATAATATTTCATTCTAATGCATGCACAAACAAATGACCTTTGCTCCTTTAGTTTTGTCATATTTTAAAGCCCTCACATCATAGAGACTAGGATTTTCCTTCAAAATTCCACAAAAAAAAAAAATAAATAAAAAAATTCACAGATACAGCAATGTAAAAGACACAGATGATCAAAATACTAGAAAAGATGATAACCTGCTGAAAAAAATCACCTTATTTGTAAGATATAGAACTGCAAGTATTTGTTCTTGTTTTACTTCATCGAACTAAAAGTAATCTGCTGTTGGAGCACAGCTATATCTCACATTGCCAGCAAATTCAAACTTGCTTTCTAAAACAACTGTTGGGACGTAACCAATCCTCAAGAATTGTAACTAGATGTAATCTATCAGGTGGCAAAAGAATTGTCTGATTTTACTTTTCTTCTAGCAGGCAACCATTTTTTATTTTTATTTTTGATCATGTGGATGAGTCCTGCCTACAGGATAAAAAAAATAAAATCACAAAGACTGTAACTTAATAAGGGTATCTTTGGAAATAGACACAATTTCATCTACATGGAGAAATTTTACTGTCCATATCATAATAAAAAGATGAGGGAGGACTGAAAGCTGTAAGAAGACTGTAAAATGACAAAGAAGGCAACAAGATAGTACCAGACACAATCAAAGAGAGAGGATGAATCTGGAGAAAGAATATAATGGCAAGAGATTTTTAGAATAACCACCAAACAAACTATACCTTATTGTCTGTATCTTATAGCCCATGTCTTTCATTTTACTCTGGATTCAAAGTAACAGGACTGCACGACTGCTGTTAAAACTGTTTCCCTAGTGAAATTCTCATTAGTCTGACTGCACTATAGGAATCTATGGAATTAATCTAGTAAAGAAATCAATCCTTGAATCTCCATGTTTTTCCATCAAGACTTGGGTCTTGTAAGCTGCTCGGTGATACAAGGCTCTGTCTTTGACAGTCAGATCTCCCTTTTAGTATCTTTACCTCTGCAATTATTTTTCCTGAGGCATAAGTTCTATGGTCAGGTTTATAACCATTCAGATAAGCACAATTCTTTTTGCATCTGGTTGATCATACAGACATCTCTGGTTGGGTGATGGAAGTTTACATAATAATGAAAAATTTCCTTTGGATTGCAACTCTGAGTAATATGTCTATACAATGAAAAATTTAAAGAAAAATTACCAAAAATTTCTCTCAAGATTTTAGACTTCATAAATAAAATAATACATTTCAAATACTCCAGTGGTATGTCAAAGAAAGAACATATATGCTAAGCTGAATGCATCACAGAGTGATATGTTATACAACTGAGACAAGAGTTGATTATGGCCAACAGACAATCCAGATATTGCTTACCTATAATTAGGATATTTCATTTTCCATTTATATTTCAGACAGACCCAGCACACTGAGATAATGCTCAATTACAAAATTGTTGCTTCTCCTCTGCCTTCCATATTTAGGATAGAAATATGTATTGTGCACAGTTTATATTGTACACCATATGCTTAGATAATCTCTCCAATCTGATCTTGAAGCATTATTTGTTATCTTTAGTTCGGCCTTTCTTTGTGATGTCAACACCATCAACAAACTACATAACACATCAACAGGCTACACAGTATTAAGGTTATTAGCACCAGTTGTTCCTTTTAAGCCATGCAATTTCAATGCAGTTTTGATTAATATGTTTCCAAAGGGAAAAAAAAAAAAAGTGAAGAATAAAAAAATAGTCCCTACTACACCTTCTACATACATATATCATGGCTTAAGATCTGATCACATATCCTCTGCATGACCATGTACTAAAATCCTGACTGCTTATCCATATGGATGAGAATTACGTTTTACATTCTAAATGCCTCTAAAGTAAACAGCACTTCACTCTTTGCTCTTTTCATATTTTGACAGTTACCCTAAGGATTTGTTAGCACTGAAATCAGTCCTGTTTTACTGTCCTACATGTAATTAGTCATGCGCATGTCTGTATGACTATTTTTTAATCTTTTTAAAGGTCATAGTTCTTGACTTACAGTCAGCTGAAACATTTTTGTGCTTTAAATGGCATGTATATTAGAGTACATTGTTAAGCCCCTCAGAAAGAATGTAATATAGAATCTTCTTAAATTATCACTGGGATCTTTAAAAACCAAAATATTTGCTAAAGTTCTTTAACTACGTGAAAAATATTTTATACTGTAGAATATTCACACGAAGTATATTGAAATACCTCTGTATACAGTGCATTTGGAATGAGTTTCATTTCTTCCTGAGTTCTTTTTGTCCAACCTCCACAGTGCTTCACTATTACAGGCTAGATAGGGCTTCTTGCGTGAACCATCATAGCTGGTTTAAAGGCTGTCATTCATTCCTCTGAGATGGAAATTATACTGTTCAGGTTATTGAGCCTGAAATACTAAAAAAGTGCTTTGCAAGGCAAAACTAATAACAGGTTTGCTGATAGGTAAAGGTCCAGTAAATACAGAGACATCATTCTGTTCAGATAGCAAATAATCTATTAATCAGATTTGTATTTGAATTAATGCAAGGGTTAATATGTAGAAAACTTTTGTTTAGATGTTGGAAAAAAAAAATGTCACCTTCTTTCTACTTTGTGTTTAACTTCTGTCTTGTTCTGCAACAGCAAAGGCCTTTTCCCACTATTCATGGATATATAATTTTGGATAAGGGATTAGGTGCTTGAAAATAATCCCAATTTACTTTCTTCCTATTGCCTGTGCTTTCTATTACTGTCCTAGGAGAGTAGCTGTTACGTGACAACCATGCTGGTACACAGTGTTAAACACAGCTGTGTTTAACCATATTTTTTAAACTGCTGATTTTTTTCCACACTGAAGTTTACTAAACTTAAATATTAACTGCTTGCCAGTTGCCTTGAGTTACCTCATGTATTTATAAAGATTATGGTGAATTCTATTCTTCTGTTTTAACCAAGCCCACGCATTACACCTCATTTGTCAAAAGCATAATTTAACTTGCTTTCTAATAGTTCATTTCCCGACATAGGCAATGTTATTCTTCAAATTACTGTTTCATGAAAAATCTGTATGGGAAGAACCTTGTATGTTACAAAGGCTTCTCTAGGTCAAAAAAGTGCACAAATACCAAACTATATGAATAAATTTGGACTTTCAAAAAATACTTGTACCTCATTATAGCATAAATTCCTAAATCCATAACGATGTGCATTACAGATTGCTTAACAATATCTTAACATAACTTTCTCTTTCTACATTTCTTGGTATGTATATCAGTGAAAAATGTGATATTTTATAGATAACTGACTCTTTTTTTCTAAATATATCATAAAATAAATACAGTATTTCTACTGTCTATATTTTCTATGGATAAATATGGATTTTAGTAGCTAGTCAGTATAATCACTGCTATTATGGAAAAATATTTAATAAAATTCTTTTAAAAAGATGAAGAGTGACAAAATTAGGTAGATTCAACTATAGACAAATAATTGAAGATAAATGTCCTAATGAAGTTCCACGAAAGAATGCAGATTTACCAAAATCCTTGAAAGTGAAGAAAATATCTGCATTTATTTTAACTGCTTCTATTACATCAACTGTTCTATCATTAGTCACCTTTGTAAGGCAGTGAGGATGCTATTATAACATCTTATTAACATGTACACATAGTTTAAAGCTCTTACTCTTATAAATGAAAACTATCAGAAAATCAATGAAAACTGTCAGAAAATCAGCCTCATTACCTATGGAAATAAAGCTTATGGCACTGCAATAATCTGTCTATCTGTTGGTCCTTCCCATAACATCTTTCAGATCCAATGGTTAATTCCAATCCAACCTGGCAGGCAGATAAAGGACTCAGGTATATTACCTTGCTAAAAAACTACATAAAAATGGACATAGGGTAGATGAGACAGACCCAGATTTTCCCCTGGGAAAAGGCAATCATTGCTTGATGCTTTTCCTTCCCCAGAGGCAGCCCCTCGATGGCCTGTCGCACACACAGCAGCCAGCCATTTCACAGGAGGGCAGCTTCGACCGTATCTTGTCCGTCTATACACTACAGAAGAGAAAGGGTGCACAGAGAATACATACCACTCAGACAAAAAGTTGCTCTCCACAGGAAATTGACTTCTGTTAGCTTTCTGCAGATGTCCACAAACGAAGAACCAGCTGTCACGTTTAAACTGTCTGCAGTCATCAAGGATAATGTGATTTTATTTTCACTCTTTTCAACTGCTTTTCCTGGGTTTTCAGAGAACCAATGACAAGGTTTATAACATTAGAATAAAGAATTTATTCTGAACTTCCTATTTTTCTTCAAGCTACCTACATTTCATTTCATCCATTTGCTCATGTGTGGGATGTTAATAAAAACAGGTTAAATAAAAGGTCGAGTTATAACAGCTACATCATGGAAGAAGGTAATAAGGATAAACAAAGATGCCACAGGGGTAGGTGGTAACATAGCAGAATGATCCACAATGAAAAACAAGAGATGTGGAAAACCTCTGTCTGTGGATGTTTAAAGTAAATCTTTGTACTAAAAGGGGCCTGTGTATGGAAATGCAAATACCATCAAGACTGAACCTTTATTGCTGGACGACAAAGGAGGTGCACCATTTAAATCTCATAGGATTACAGAAGAAAATTTGCGTAAACAACCTTTGTGAGATTTTAATGGAATTTAAACTAAACTAAAATTACAGAAAAGCAAATTTTTGTATTTGGCATATCGTGAGTCTCATTGTCCTTCTAGGGTTTTATCACTATTTGGTTAATTACCAGAAAAAAAAATACTATTATTCTTTGTCAAAGAAACAAACAAAAACTTCCAAGACTTTTTGGAAAGGTCAAGACTAGAATACAAGACTGTTTTTTGATATATGCCTTCAGTAATGTTTTCTGAAAACACCGAGGGGCCTTGAGAATGGATTCTGGTAAGGTCATGAATCTTAGTTTTTTAGATGAAGATGATCTTTGACGAATCAAAAATTACTTCAAGAAATTCTGGAAATTATTATACTTGCCTAAGAAAAAGCTGAAGAAGATGAAGAACGGACAACAATTAGGGTCTTTTAAAAAAGGAAAACAAGTTACCTTTTCTTTTGTACTCTCTGTAAAACCAATCAGCCATTTTGTTCTTTGTCTGTCAAGAGGACTTAATGATAATGGGTTTCTTTGATATACATGAACCTGAATAATTAAGTACCTTTAAAAAAAGAAGAAGAACCTATGCATTTACCATCCTAAAATCATTTTATTATGCATCCATTATGGTTACTCTGGTTATATGAAATACAAAGGCAAGAAGAGTAAGAAAATGAAGACAGAAAAATGTCAGCATTGTTATGTGTTTTAACAAGTCACAACTCGCTATTGACCCCACATCTACAGCCAAAAATGTAGCATACTTTGTTTAGCTCATGTAAAGGATAATGTTTTAGCCATGCCTTTCAAACTCCAGGATGTGCACTCTCACTAAAGGAGAGACTATAGGATCTGGGAATAGGTCTGGCAGAAAATCATGGATTTCATTAGGGCAAGGTGGTGTGGAATTAGAGCACACCTATGAATTCTATACCATATTCTCTACAATATGTTTGTGTTCCATACAGGCTAATTGTGTCTCTGTTATACAGAGAAGGAAAACTAGTATTGGTAACCAAATCTTTTCATTTCTGTGCTTTTTAGGTTTTGAAGATCCCATGGATTTCAGTGGAATCAAATTTCAATGTTGATGTACATAGCAGCCTTGCTTCAAACACAATGCAAGGATTTTGCGCATTAATGGTAACAACAAACTACAAATACTAATATCTTACCATTCTCTTAAGTAGATAAAAAAAGATGAAAACATTATGTACAGTAATCTCTGATTGATTTTTTTAACAGAATATTTTATATTATAATGCCAAGTAAACATTGCTGTAAAACCTTGTCTTTAACAAGAAGGAGGCTAAAAGACTCAGATTTATTCATTTACTTCTTTTCAGTGACAGCAGTGAGTATTTATAGCATGAAGATGGCAGCTTTTAAATCTATAAATGGCTTTTTGGCATTATAACTCAGGGTTATGGTATGGCTCAAACTGTATGCTTACAGAGTGGTATGTCAAAATGTAAAAGCATCAAATGTCATAGCATTTCAAAGTTTCCTATGCAGATGAAACTTACAAAATTTGACATCACAAAAGCAGATTAAATGTCTCGTTAACAATGTATTTTACAACGATCTAGAATTAAAAAATATTACCACACACTAATCAGGAGTCTCAGAAGTCCTTCAACAAGAAAGTTTGCATTTGAAAGAAAAGCAAAAACTGTTATTCCACACCTAAAAGGGTGTAATAACAAACTGCATGTGTTTTTATAATCTTTGAGATCTGTATCCTATTAATACACTGAATAACACTTAGAAACACTCAAAGTACATAAATTAAATTCACAGTTTAAAAACTGCACTGCCATTTTTGTTTGAAGTAGTACCGAATGTGTTTTACATTCATTTTATAAAGCACATTAATGCCAGAATTTTTTGAACATTTGAAAAATAAAAATACATGTATTTTTTCCACGGTTTTTAAGTGTTCCCCCCCCTCATTTTGATCGTCTTTCCCTTTCTAGATTTCTCTTTCATATTTATTTGTTTCTGATACAATGAATTACTGTTCTTTCCAACATGATAGCTTTGTGATACGGATATGTCTATTTTATCTTTTCTCCCATTAATTCTCAAAACAGAATCTAGCATTTATGCCTCTCATCAAAGTTAGCTAGCTGTATACATTCTTAGCCCATCAATTCAGTTTTGCTGGCAAAAGCATAAAAGTAGTAGATTAAGAAATGACATTGGCAGTTTTTTGAATAAAGAATGATGTGTCATGAATCCCTGCTGTTACTAGGTATGTCCACACAGCAATAACTACCACGAAACCAACCCTTTATTACCGCCTTTCATTGAATTTTATCGTTTTTAAGAGAAAGGAAAATGGTGTTGATTATCTGAGGGTGCAAATATAGCTACAACAAGGTAAAGGCTGCATAAAGATGGACAAAGAAAGGAAGAATGAATATTGGAAGAAGAAATGAGGAAAAGTGGAAAAAAAAAATCAGTGAGGTAGGCATGGATCTAATCAGTATAAAGCAAAAAAAAAAAAAAAAAAAAGTTTGCTAGGCTAATAAACTTTTGGTGGAGATTGCCAGTTACAGCAGGAGCTCAGGTATGCAGATGTCTGCACTTCAATAGAAAGTGTGGACAAGATCAAGGTATTTGTTTTGGTGAATAAAAAGGGTTTGAAGATGGAGGCATCTAACAACAAGGAAGTGGTCCAGACACCGAGAAAGTGTTTCACATTTCACTGAGCACTTCGCTTTGTAGGTGCTTGATTTCATTTCGTCTGTATCCTTCAGAGTGATTTTTTCCCAAGTCTCTGCAATTAGGCTCCAATATGTGAACAGAAGTAAATTAGCCATATGACCTATATTCAAAAACACAGTAGGTGGTTTGTGTCCTCTAGTTTTACTTCGTAGCTTAGCTGCCAAAACAGTCACTGAAGAAGTCAGAGGGCCTGACACTAGTTTGTCCCACTCTCAGGAGCCTCTTAAAATACAAACTACAGCACAGTTGGTCAGAAATCTCATTGGTCTCATTGTGAAAAAAGGTCATTACACATTTAAATGAGGACAAAGAGAAATCCCAAAAGAACTACTCTTCTTATCCATAGTAGTTGCATATTTAGCAAAGATGGAAAAACTTCATTTCTGATCTCTCCTTGCCAACACTGTCTATCCATTTAAGCTTAATTCGTTAATTAATTGGCATAGTGTGTGAAGCAGGGAGCAGATTGATGACTTTTGAGTCTTCTGTTTGTAGTATCTAATTACTGGCATTGATTTCATTCAGTTTTAAAACTTTCAATCAGCTTGCTGTGGACAACGTATGATTTTCATACATGGCATTATTAGCTGTTCTGCAAATAGAAGTAGGTGCTCTGGATCTTGTATTGGAAGCTAATTTGTATTTGTGTCTTTGAAATTCTCATGGAAGTAACTGGGATGTGAATATGAGCACACATATTTTACCAGTTTAAATAAAATTAGGTTTTAATTAGTATACAAAAATCTAATTATAGTGCAGAAACTAAACCCAGTAACATTTTGGGATGGTCATAATTCTGAATTTATCTGAATTTACATGACTGACATCAATCTAATAATTAATGATATACAAAAATAAAACTGCAAATTGAACAGGATATATTGTACCTCTTTAATGTTTGTTAAATCTTTAAACTAATCTCAAATTTTATTTCTCTTTTCTTACTCTCAACAGACTAGCATATAAAGCAGATTTATAATCCCAAAGGGTCTTTTTCCTTCTAATTATTTTAAATGTATTAAGAACAATCAATCTTTATGTACTCACAGATATATCAAGTGAGAAAAGTAAAAACAATTAACAGTAATATAAAACTACTTCAGAATTCTACTCTGAAATGTATATCTTGCATGTAAGTCTGACCAATTTTTAATTTTTCAGTAGTCTGATATTTATTTAATATAACCTTTACACCAAGTCTGATTTTCAATAGCATTTAATTAACCTGTGCAATGACTGTACTTGTGTACACAGATTAAAAATTTGTAAAAGTAATGGTCAGTTAGGCAGCAACTAGTATAATCTTTACATACAATGACATTAATTATGTTCTCAAATTGGGCACATCATTGCTTTAGACAGTATAAAATTCTGGCCTTCTAGGTGTATTCCTTTTATCTTATCACAAAAATTTTGAAGTAATACCTATTTATAGTGCAATTCATTCATGAGTTCATTTGAGACAATATTAAACTAAAAAGAGCCTGCTAAAATACAAAAATGAGCAGCATGTTTATTCTATGTTATTATTTTTTCTAATGCCATTCATTCAGTAAAAAAGGGGAAAAAAAAAAAAAAGGTTAACTCCATCCCAGCCAGATCCAGCATAACAGTATGTCATAAGCAACAGATTTCTTCTTCTCTCCCTCCTATCCAAAGTTATATAGCAACTTTGGAAATTAATCCACTAATGTAAAAGTAAATGAAGCTGAATTAATAGAACTTTAAGATCAAAAACATCAGAAAATGACTGTTACTGGAGACAGTAGATAGCAAAAGAATGTGAGAAGTTAGAAGTTAAGGGGTACACTTTATGCTTCATTTTCTCACATTTTCTTTTGGAATTTGACATTCAAATTAAAATGCTTTAGTCATTTAGGCACCTTTTTATCAATCTGTAGCCTAAAGAACCCAGTTCTGTAATAGAAAATCAAAGCAAAGTAATTTCCTTTGTGCCATCTTAGATTTTACAGAAAAGTAGTGCTGATTGTTTTGAAATGAGTAGATTTAAATCAGAAAGAATGTTCTGCATTTACATATATGCTGGATAAGAGATACTCCAAAAGAGAAAGGCTGGCATAAATAGCATGGTAGCTTAAATTCTGTGTTCTTTTCTCTGTTCCTGATTTTCTCTCAATCATCCATTTTTATGTATTGTTTTCAAAGTGTTTCTTTACTAACAATAATCCAAGTACAGAATGATAAAGCATTAGCTAGGTGGTCAAGGGACCTCACTCTACCCTGCACTAGTGTGGCCTCACCTCGAGTACTGTGCACAGTTTGGGGCACCACAGTATAAGGATATAAAACTACTACAGAGTGTCCAAAGGAGAGTGAGAAAGGTCGTGAAGGGTCTAGAGGGGAAGACACACGAGGAGCAGCTGAAGTCACTCAGTTTGTTCAGCCCAGAGTAGAGAAAACTGAGGGGAGGCCTCATGGCGGCCTGCAGCTTCCTCACAGGGGAGCAGAGGGGCAGGCGCTGAGCTCTGCTCTCTGGGGACAGCGACAGGACCCGAGGGAATGGCATGGAGCTGGGACAGGGGAGGGTCAGGGTGGTTAGGAAAAGGTTCCTCACCCAGAGGGTGGTCGGGCACTGGAACAGGCTTCCCAGGGAAGCGGTCAAGGCACTGGGCCTGCTGCGGTTCAAGAAGCGATTGGACAATACTTTCAGATATATGGTCTGATTTTTGAGTGGTCCTGTGTGTAGCCTGGAAGTTGGACTCAGTGATCCATCCTTGTAGGTCCCTTCCAGCTCAGGTTATTCTATAATTCTATGATCTACAGTCAAGCAAATCAAGCTCACCCATTCCCAGTATCGAGGCGTAGTATGTGTATCTGCTCAAGATCTGTAGCAGCTAATAATGTATCTGCTCAGCAAAAGACTGAAGGCAAAGGGGAGGATAAGTAAGCCTTTTCATTTGATTTGATAAGTAATTGAAGAACAGCATCCTTGAAAAACACGAGCATGTAACAACATCAGTTTGAATTGGGAGGAGCTCAATGAGATGAACACTCACATTTATTAGAATGCATTAAGCTTAAAACTATGTTAAACACAAATAGAGAAGCAGATCCTACAAAGGTTGTGCAAGTTACTCTATGTGAAAGAAACAGGAGGAAGATTCAAACAAATCTGCGTTCATACACAGAAGCATTCGCCAGAGACATAACCAGCAGGTTTAACTGCTGGAAGAACTAAGATGAAGCAGCTACGAAAAAGCAAAAGTACATACTGCACAATGACTTTTTCTAGTCTAAACAGTCTTTACTGCACTGAACATTGCTTACTGCCAAACAAAAACTTAGAAAAGTGAAACATACTGGCTACATTCAGAACTAGAACACGTAAATGTTTTTATCAGTCAGTTATTACACATTTCTTTTCCATTTGACTTTATATATTTCTTATTTTAAAACTACTGCCTGGGATGCCTTGGCTCATCATTTCTATACTCTAGCACATTACTTAAATGTTCTTTCATTGACCATATAATTTATATATGTATATACATTTTTTTTTCAACAAAACTAGCATTTGGAAATCAAGTATTGCTATAATGCACACAAAAATTGGTCAAAGAATATATAAAAAATATATGGAGCATATATATGGTAACACGAAGTATATTAAATTTAAAGATTACAGCTAGGACAAGGATTAGTATATAAATATACATAACAAATGTTATTTTCTACTGTAAGAAATCCACTCATCTTACCTGAAGGACAACAGGACACCTCTAAATTTTCACTTTAGTCCTTTCACATGCAGTTGGTTCTGTGGGCATTGTAATTTTTGATGTCAGGTTTAAAATCACTCATCTGGTGAAATTTCCTAATTAAAAAAAAAAAAAAAAAACAAAAAAACACAACAGTGCTATGTTAAAATACATATATTGCTTTTCTTTGTTTATTTTTATGCAGAAACCTCACCAGGAAAGTTATCTGCACATTGACACGTGCATCTTGGTTCCATTATCATAAGTATCCATTCAGAGCTTCAGAGTTGTTCAGTAATATACGCTGTATTTGTACATTTTTCATTAATCAATCCTTTCAAATTGCTCAGCTTTTTCAAAAGCACCCATCTCTCAGAACAGTCTTTCCCCTCCCTTCATGAAGAAAACTTATCAGCCTTAGCATCCAAAAAGATTTTTACTTGCCCCCTTGAAAAATGGTTGCAAAATCAAAGGAGAAAAGTTGTCTGTGCCTTTCCTCCGTGAACAACAGGACAAACCTTTGTCTAGGTAATCAGACAGCAAGAGCTCAGTCCTATATTGCACCTTGAAATGTCTGCTAGGTGTTTTCTACTAGTTCTAGAGTCTACCCACACATACTTTAATCAAAAATAATTTCTCAAGCATAGATAAAGGTTGAAAAAGCACACCGACATCAAAAGTACATGAAGGCATTGTTTCCTATATTAACATGAGAAAATCTTCTTTAACCAAGTTCTTATTCTTTACTTCCCTCTGACAGCATAGAGATCACAGCTGCTTCTGCTTGATGTGTACAAGAAAGCTCAGCATTTTTATCTGTGCATTCCAATAACATTTATTTTTACTAACAGTAACTGTAAAGAGCAACTCTTCTAACCACTGCCCCCCCCCCAAAAAAAAAAAAAAAAAAAAAGGAAAAAGGCCACCGCAATGGTTGTGAGTGTAACGTGATGGAAGCTTGCTTTTCAAAAAGCAAACTCTGTCTACAGTGCAATCCAAGGTGTGGCAGCAATTCTGCACTGACACAGCTCATACAACATACACAGCTCCAACCAACTCAAAATTAATATTTTGGCAATAGCAGCTGTGAAGCAAAATGCTTTAATATGAAAAGAAAAGGATGTTGGATGGTACAGAAAATAAAAAAAAAAAAAAAAAAGAAAGAAAAAAGGGAATGCAGTGCTGTTTTTGAGAGGGTAAAAATCAAAAGGGGTTCAAAAGGAAAGTAAAAAACACTTTCTTATTAAAATTGATGAGTGTTAAAAAAGATGACTCCTAGGGAGTTTTCTTTGGATTTAAGTTTTCATGCAAAATAGTTGCACAAGTTGAGATATGATGAAAAATTAGTTTTACAGAAATATATAGAAGAATTTGAAAATACAGCCTTAGATATATATAAATCTTTGAAGCTGTAGACTTATTTTGAGTTACAGGAGATTCAAAGGGAATGCTGCTATTGGAGTCAGACACTTCTCAAGAGCACCACTTTGAAATTGTGTTGTTACCACAGAAAGGTCCAGTTTCTCTCTTCATGGGTCTGCTGACTGGTTCAATGTATCTTCTGTCATGCTGCTGCACTGGGTTTCATCTCTTAAGGGAAAAAAAGTGAAGAATAGAGGAGTAGTAAACGGCACAGCAATCTATAAAACTATTGGCATTTCAAGCATGTTCAGTATGTCTTTGTGATTAAAGGCAAATGGTGCATACATGCTGGTATTTTTTTATCTGTTTTTGAAAGACGCGGTGTCTGGACTTCTTATATCAATACTAATCTGAGCTTCTGTAACAGTGTAGTATTTTTATTTGATGATATTTTGATCCTAAGATCATTCCTTATGTTCAGAGAGCTTTAAAGCAAAGAGCACTTCGTATATCTGTCCAACAGTCCACAATTGAATGACTATGATTCATTCACTAGATGGGAAGAAAGTTCCTTGATATTAGTCTTAAAAGCAATCTGTCATTAGACTGGCATATTAGCTTTGTTCAAATTCATTTGTGAGATTCTTTGCAGGAAATAGTGGCTAATAAAGTACGGAAATGATAGAAGAATATTGAGGCCCTATTAAATCATTAAACCCAGTTCCTTCTCAAATATAACAAAGGCTTTGAACAGCTAGACAACAGTCTATAAAGTTGCATTTATATTTTAGGAAAAATAATGAAGTCTGCCTCCATACCATCGGGTCTTAAAACACAAGGAATTGTTTCAGTTGTCATTCACTTTCCAAAGCTGGTGTGACTGATACCATCAGGTGTCTTTTCCACTAATACAACCTCAGGCCTAAGACACAGGTCAAAATCCCACACTCTCAAAATAAGGCCTGGGAATGCATGATTTATAATGTGCTGATCGAACTCAAATAGCTGTCTTGTGCTTTGCTAAATCCTGCAGAGAGCTTTGTCTGAGATCTGGATAAACAGCTGAACTTTAGGTTGATAATATACTTCGTGAACTTACACTATAGAGTGTTATATACAAATATTAGTCTTCAGAGTCTCTACGTTTTATGACCCAGGTTTCTAACTTCCTCATGAGAATTATAATAGAAAAGTCAGTATAATACATACTTGCAGACGTAGACATAGACTAGGAAGGCTGGATTAAGAAAAAAAACAAAACACACACACAAAAAAAAAAAACAACAGAAAACACAAAGAAAGGGGAAATGGGTGGGAAAATATTTCAGAGAAAGTATAAATATGTAATCTTGGGATTTTTGGTAGTTCCTTATCTTGACATTATTCTTCATTCTTGTCTTTTGGGAATCCATTCTCTTCGTCAAACTCATGAACACTTTCTTGCCAGAACTATTTGTAATTTTAAAACAAGAATTTTCTCTAAGCTTTGAGAAATACAAGGCAAGGGAAGGCAAGGCAAGACACGTTACCTCTCATGCAAATAGGTGCAGCACATATTCTGTAGTGAATGGCAGGTTTTTCATTCCCTATAGTACACTCAGGATTTCACCTACAAATTAGTTTTTATATATGTATTTATTTTCTTCCAGTATTAGTGGTATGTTAATACATGTATACTGTTTTCTAAGAGCTAGAATGTAGTATACAAAGTTTGTGATGTGGCAAGAGGTTGGCTGTGCAGCAGGAATAGTCCCAATAGTTACCTCCTTGCGAGCACACGCAAAGACAAACTACACGAGCAGTTGCTGCACAGGAAAATTGTGGAGCCTTGTTCAGCCAGAAGCAAAATCAGCACCTTCATCTTCCATAGACCTGTGTGCTAGCCATGTTCCTTGGGGAGCACCTTCAGCCTGGGATTCTTTCACATTATACCACCTTCTGGGCTCAGTAACTAAACCCAGACAGTGACCTTAGCAGGGAATGGCTTTAGGATGTTTTTATGTTTAAATCCTAGGTATGCAAAATAATGTTTTTACAGCGTAAGCTTCTTCTAAAGTTAACATTTATCCAGAAGTGACATACACATTGAGTTTCTGAAAAAAATAGTTTCATATAGGATTTCAATAGCTGTTGATATAAGATTTATAATTGTTTTAGAGACACCTTATTTACATCTCCTAACATATAAGAAAATACTGCCATCTGTTGTTACATACAGTAAGTGCAGCTGCTTCCTGCAGTTAGTATTTCTTAGATTAGTTTCAAATCCCTCTGCTTTATCTTTGCTGCTTTAACAACTCACTATTCAATTGTTTCCAGGAAAAGCTGTGCAATTCCTGTCTCACATTAGAGTAGGCTAATGAATTTCAGTGTGTTTACGTGGTTAAACGTTGACACGCATAATACTTTTATTATTCAGTAGTGGGCTTGGTTAAGGATATGGGGGAATTATGTCATTGAACAAAGGGTGATTTCTACAACCATTATACATTAACCGTTGGGGTGGCTAACAACCAGGCTGCTGAGAAAAATCAGTGTGTTTAGTGCTGACACTGTTTCTTAAAAAGCCTGGACTCTTACCTTGATACTGTAATGAAGCAAATGGCCTGAGGTAACTTGTAGGAAGTTTAGAGTTTGCCATACAGAAGAACCTGTGAAGAATGATAATCTTATTGTAACACATGCTCTTTCTAAATACATCTAACATTTTTCTAATACATCTACCAAATGATTTTATATTTTTATATCATAAAATTTTCCTGATTTTTACCCCATTCAGATACTTAGAGTTATGGTTTGATCTCTTAATGACCAAGGCAAAAAATAATCCTTGTGAAACAAAAATCCTTCAACAAGGGGCATGACATTTACAGTCTTCTGCTTTATTCATAGTTTATTCCAATTAGGTTGCACATATTTAGTTTTTCAGGTTACGCTGTACTGTATTGTTTTACTAAAAAAAGACAAACACGGGTAGTACATGAAGGAATGGAGGGAAAGGTTTGGTTGTATTTCAGAGGACTGTGGGTCTTTCAGTACAACCATCTGCATTTGAAATTTTGCCTTTGAATTCTTACAGACACATTTGACGGGAGAGAATATGATACAAACTAGATTTCAAAAAAGGAGAGCAAAATCTGTGCTCAGTCTAATTTTAACCAGTTCTTTCAACAGCACTTAAAAATTATTCTGGTGCTGGATTTCTGATTAAATGTCTTCTGCTTAACTTTCACCATCCTCATCTTTCCTATTCTACCTCAGCCTTTTGTTGTGCTCTTTGTTTCTTTTCTTCTGGTTTTAACCTATAACTTCTTGAAAATTTGACAAGCTATCACTTAGTATGAGAAGCTGAATGGATGCAAAAGCTACAAATACTTAAACATAGCTGCCAGCTTCTTCTTGTTATTTTTTGTTAATAATGTGTAATTTACAAAAGGCACAAGCAAAATATCTTTCTTACAGATATGGACAGCACAATCTAATCAGGGTGTTCACGAGGCTTTTATTCACAAAGGTTAAGCTGATGGAGACTAATCTACAACCAGCAAAAGTGGGCTTCACATTATGATTTGTCCAAAGGGCACTGAATTACTGTATTAACCATAGAGGGAGTCTAGGAAGATTAGCCTCATAAGATTAAAGCTAGGCTTTTGGACAGTCACTATGGAAATACCATGTTAGTATAAGATGTAGCTGCCTTTACAGTATTATATGGATGTATATCTCTGCTAAAATTTATGCGTCACAGCTGCTAATATGACTGTTCTGGATTACTTACAGATCATGATCTAAATTGTCTTCTATATTGTCACTTTTTTCTTTTGTTTCTTTCGTTTCTTCCTCCAACTCCTTATTTTATTTTTTCTTCAGAAGTAGAACACCTGTCTAAAGGAAGTCTGTCTGCAGCTGCATTTGCCTTTTGCTTCCTAAGAATTCGGCTGTTCTGGTAGCAGAAACGAAACAGGCACCTGTTCTGGAAGGCTAATCCTGTATATAATGTCATGTTACCAGTTTTATATCAGTATGCAGGATTTGTTATCAAGGATGCACAACATGCAAGTTTCTGTTGGCGCTAGAAGTGGCTAGAAAGGTTATGCATTTTTTGACAGAGTATCCACTACAAAATACAGAGGAAACAACCTTCATGATCATTGCTTTGGGAATGCAAAGAGCACATTAAACCTGCAAGGAGAATCCTGACAACACGCTGTGTGGCAATGAGATTTCTTCCCATTCTAAAACACCAGCTTCTATTTGCTTAATGCTCCTGTGGTTGCCAAGTAAATTGCTTCAGGAAAATGATCCAAGGTGAAATTATATAAAAACAACCAATATGACAAACAAACCAAGAAATAAAATCACAACGCAGCAGGATAATTTCACTGCTCAAGTTTAGAGAATAGTCCCACGTAGAGCTGGACTGTTCCAAACACCAAAGTGGCTGAGGACAGAGCAACGGGGGGACTTTTTCTGCTGGCTTTGGTGTTGGAGACACTAGCATAGGGCTGTACCTTTAAGCCTGGATTCTCCACCTATTCTGTGAGATTCCTTTCCCTTGAGCTGTAAGTGGATCCACTGACTGAAACAAATGGTAGAGAACCACAAGATATAAGGAGTACTTTTAGTAGCCTTACAGAAAAGAAAATTCAACAACTTAACAATGAAAACAACAAAGTCAAATGACTCCAAAATACATAGAAGTCAGAGGTGCAGAAGCTAGAACAATTCGTTAATGCTCCATGTAAGAAGATCTGAATTATTTTAAGAGCACTGTATTTGCATTTTAGATATAGCAGAATGAACTAATTATGAAATGTATGCGTCAAAGATTTCAATTTCAGGCTTGACTTTACTTTGAAGATTAATTTTTTACTTTATCATTTTTGCAGGCAGTTCAGTGGACAGCCTTATTTGAATGTTACTCATTGTTCAGTGATGTATGAACTGTATTTAATCAATGTGAAGAAAGTAATATTAAACTATTATGAGAAGCATCAAATGTTCTAAAAAATCTCAAACAGAAGGTCAAAAGGTAACAACTCTGCTAACAATATGAGAAACAGTGTATTTAACTTATTCTTTACATCCAAGCTTTTCATGGTATATAAATTATCTTTTGTCACATAAAATTGAAGTGTAAAATGCATTTTTCTATCCCCTTGATTAAAATTATCATATATATAATGAATCTGACATTTTTCCATGTTTTGCTAAGAGAATTTTAAATAATTATTTAAGAGTTGGTGTGCATTTTAAACGGCCAGCCGCAAAAACCTTTGACAGGATGGTCCTCACAGTCATTAAATCATTTATCAGCATGTTCATTATTACAGAATGAAGTAATTGCCAACAAGGACAGTTATTGCAGTAATTCACATTTCCACAAGTACTGCGAACCCCACTTTAGGAAGATCCAAGCTTGATCTTAATAAAACTTTCACATGAACCTCTGTTTCTTTTGTTTGTTTGTTTTTCCTTTTTAATCTTTTCAGAGTCACTAACATGATGACAATCATCTTAGTTTCAACTAAGACAGCTAGACATAAGGAACTATTCACCCAAAATCTACGAGTGGAAAAACATTCATTTTCAAGCCAGCAGTTCCAACCCCATCATCCAGCTTCGTTTGAAACATACATCGGATTTCTGTCCCTGTCCAAACAATCAATGGCCACATTTTAAGTGCATTTTCACAGCGGGAGCCATAGGTTAGAATGTCCTGGATATAAAGCCACAACTCTCTCAATAGCGCTGCAGACAGCCTCAGTGGTTAGTGTGGAAGGCATACCACCAGCCAGAAAAGGAACTGCCCAAAGGCAAGGGAGCTGTGCCAACTGAGAACACTTTTGGACAGACTTAGACTGAAAATATTTATTTTTCACGTACCCTGACTCACAGTTGTAGATCATATAAACAGTAATGGAGGAAGAAATACTGAAAAAACCACAACCTTCTAAGTCTTATATGGCTTGCAGTTCGTATGTCAAGGAACTCCTGCTCAGAAATGCAGAAGCTACTTTGAGAGGAACAGAAGGGACTCAAAGGAAGAGACTATGTGAATGCAAACCTTTGACAAGGTAAGATATTCTCAAATGGTAACACAAGGGTAATACTCAAAGTCTGTATGAACTAAGGGAAAATTCATTACTTAATAAGGGAAGTGATAACTTTGGCTACTGTGGCTTTTGGAGTAAGTTTATCATTAAGGTTATTGATAGCTTTTTTTTTTTTCCCCATTTGAAGGAAAGTTTAATTTATTTGAATGCAGTTAACTTTATTTCCTACCAATACTAAAATAAACTGCTGCACTCTCTCTTTAACAAATTTGTGATATCTAATCTAATAATGACAGATGCCCTTGCTTTTGTTTCTATCTCCATTCCAGAGAACTTGCAGTTTCACAAGCATAAAGTGATAAGAATTCCGGACTGGGACCTTCACTAGGGAACAGGCTTTGAATCAGCAGCACTTCAACTGGCTAGTAGAAATGTTTTCAGTAAAAAAGCAAAACATTATTTGAATTTAGTACATTTCTTTCAACAAACCTTCTCAGTTTCTGCTTCGACTTACTAGTGTTACAGAGAACACTGCGTATAGTCAAAGTTAACTGCATACAAGTACATTATAAACATTTATATGCAGCAATGAAATCTGATATAGAAAACAGACCGGCAAAGGAAAATGTTTCTAGCTTCTCAACCTTTGAAGAACATAAAAAACAAACATGAAATGAACAAGCATGATAAAAATGAGGTTTCAAAAAAAGTCTTCCACTGGATTTAGTGTTTTATTAAGACCTTCCTTCTGCAAACACAGCAAATGCATTTTAATATTGCCACCATTAAAAGTTCCATTGGCTTGCTGAAATCAAGCATAACTAAGTCTTTTCAGGATTTGGGTTATGCTGTCCTGCAGAATGCTTGCCTTCCTAACTTTACAATCAGAGGTAACTGTACAACATCCCTGGTGGAAAGTGTTATTATTAGAAATCTATCTGGCTATTTTATGCAGATTTTTACGTAACTGGCATTTTGAAAATTATGTAAACATTTTTTTTTTTTTTTTTTTTTTTTACTACTGCAAGACAAACAAACAGAACTAAAACAAAACCAAAAACACTTTAGCTTTTTGGGTGGTATTTCTTTCGTTTAAAAGTACTACACATTTTCACAAGGAAGACTTTTTTTTTTTTTTTTTTTTTAAAATAAATTATTTTTATTGCTTACCTGAATATATAAGTATCTGTTCTCTCACATTCCTCAGACTTACTTTTACTATTCTAATATCTGAATTAAAAGTTAAAAATTAAAATTAAAAGATAAATTCAAACACACATGGAGGAGACAAACATTTTAAGTTTTTCTGATGAACAAAATAAATGTGTTCCAAATTCACTGAAGTCTCGGACAGATGCCAAAACTACACAGTCTGACAGACAACACTTAAGTACTTTTGGTTCAACTTTCCAATAAATTATTTTATTGAGTGAAGCTGATCTTATCAAGTACAGATTTAATACAGTTGAATATTATCATCATTTAGATCACCAAGAAAAAATGAAGCCTAATTTATGTATCATTACCTGACAGCACTACTGCTCATGCCTTGGTGAAACCTAAAGGTCCACATGACAATACAGTGAAACTCAGAGATTTAAACAAACCTTTTAAATTATTTGAATTATTAAAAGCTATTATGTTAATTTTAAATTTATGTTCATCTTGATAGCCAACTGTTTTTACTGTTCAACTTGTCTTTATGTCAAAGATGCAGGAAAGTACCTAAGATAACACTCAAAGCCTTATATTACACATACCAACCATGCAGAGCTCAGACTCAATAAAACACTTGTACCACATTCTTTGTCTCTGACTCATGTCTGGTTAACGTAACAACAAAACCTTTTCATTTAATACATATATTTTGTATAATAACCAGTGAAAACACATCCAAACAATGCTCAAAATCTGATTTAAGTGGCAAAAAAAGTTTGCTACTATTCTTATCTTGTCTTTTTTAACCTATTGTAACTCACAGCACAAAGATTTATAATGTTGATCTTGATTTAAATTGTTAATACATGAGTTTACAAACTGTTCTACTAAATTGGCGAGATGTGACACTATCTAATTTGAGCAAAATTAGATAAATTAGTTACAGTTCATGATCAGAAAAAAACGTGTTTAAAATTATCTAGAAAAATAAAAGTGGGCTAGATACAAGTTACAGTTGTGATGGATTTTCCTCATTATTACCTTCATACTACTGAGAGAGGATTTTTTTTTTTTTTTTTTTTTTTTTAACACTCTACCCCAAAAAATTCTATGATTTTGAGCCTTTTAGAATGCCATAACATTTTATACTGTCTCCCAGTCCCCTCTTATATCAAATAATAGAATCTGTTAGGGTAAGTATTGTAGACTCATAGAATGGTTTGGGTTGGGACGGACCTTAAAGATCATCTAATTCCAACACCTCTGTCCTGGGCAGGGAAACCTTCCACTAGACGAGGTTGCTCAAATCAATGCACAGAACTTCACACAAGTTCATCAGTGACAGTTACATGCATCTATAATTCTTTAAAAAGAGACAAGCTTATTCCTGGGACAGGTGCTAGGTTCAGTGTAGGGAGCCAAGTGTGAAACTTGTAGTAAGAACACCTTACAAGCACGTGAAAATCAAACATATGTTGTAGATTGAAGTTACTGTCTTCATACTATTAGTTTTGGCAAAGTGGCAAAATAATCTCTCTTAAATTAAGAATAAAGCTGAAGCTCTGTGTTGCGGATGTTTCATTCATAGGAACAAATTCTATTGCACATGAATTTTCTGTTATATTTGAAAGTTTCTCAGTAATGTGGAGGAGGTAATGTAGGCAACATTGAATTCCCAACTAGTTTTTAACCTGGTATCGAAGTAAAAGATTTTGTAAAAATTACAGTAGAGATTATTTCAGTTAGTAAGCTGTTATGGTATAATTGTATGAGTGTTAACTCCTTGAACTAAGTTGTACACTACCACCTATTTCTCTTGACTCAGAACATTGTCTATAACGTATCAGTGAGTCATTAATTTGCATACTTGGGTTGCTGAGAATTGATCTTATATTGATTTTTCTTCCATTCCTACTGGCACTAGGAAGAGGCTCTTGAAACAGACCCTCAGTAGCATATGAATCGTTCTGTGAAGCTTCTGACAAACTCTCTGCCTTACTGTTAATGAATATGTGTAGAATATGCCAAAAGGTCTTTGCAGAAAACGCTATTATGCTGGCAAATTTCAATGTATAGTGAATCTTTATAGACAGCTTATAAGCCCTTATAATTGCCTTTTATAAAAGCTGACATATTTAAAACTATAATGGCATTAATGACTGCAACTGTTATGACTAGATACGTACAAAAAGTTTTATCATTGTAGAATCCCGTCTGTAACGTCACCCACCAGAGGGTGTAGAGGTGAAATTTCTTCTAGGAGCACTAGGTGGAGACAGTGATTCACACAATGCTTGCTAACACATTTTTTCTAGCTGCTGTACCACAGCTTCTGCCAGTTAGCATGATTTCACTTTTCCATTCACTTCATTACAGATTGCAAGGTTACATTTTTTTTTTTTTTAGTAGTTATAACAAAGAAAATAAAATAAAATTATTCATGCTTTGAGTAGGTAGCAGGTCTCCCTGAATCTCTTTCACACGTGTATGCATATGTAAATCACAAAACTCCAGGCAAACTATAAACAAAGTACCAGAGCTTTCTTTCCAGGCCTAATATGCGTGAAATTTATTTACTAATGGTAACTCTGACTGCGTTTTTTCTGGAGCCATAAGAAACATCCTTACCCATGTTCTTAAATTTCCTTTTTTTTTTTTTTTAATAACTAGAAAATACATACTTGATTAAAAACCTCAGCCTTTGTGAAATCAATGATACTTTTGAAATTCCTGGAAATAAAAATAAACAACAACAGAAAAATCCATACACAGTAGTTTACTTTCCCCACATTAACTTGATTTATTGAGCCTATCATAGCATATTTAATTGTCCTTACCGCAGAACGGTCTCCTAGTTAGCAGCTGGAGAGTTTTCACATGTCAGTCATGACCAACAATCGATATCATATGCTCCGTGCCCATCTTTAACTTCATACGAACTAGTTTTGAACTAGTTAGGATGCACTAGAAGAGAAAAGCCAACAAAGATAAGTGCATGCAGCTAAACAACTGCCAGAAGATCACTTTGCAGATATTCAGCCTATCGATTTAAGAAGGTTTATTGCATCAGTGTGAGACAACATATCTAGCAGCAAGTGACTACATAATACGGCCTGCAAATCTGACATATGTGAATTTCCAAATTATAAAAATAGTACAAGTTAAAAATCAGGCAAAAACAAGCTGTTTTATTTAAGCTGCTAAAACAAATGCAGATTGAGTTCTTACTCTGGTGTACTATCTCCTTATTGCCTAAAAGATGGGATCTCCTAGCAATGAAGTTGTTTTGAGTTAACATGTTTTTACCACACTAAATGGGAGCGTGGGCTAATTTCCCAATGGCAACCAAATTTCCAAGTTTTGAATTTGTCTGAGCCTAGCTGTAGCTGATTGTAGTCTATTAGTTTATATAGTCTATGAAAGTATATTGGGAGTCTTCATCTGAAAGGATCCTCTTGGAAACATCCGTGTAAGTTAGCAGAACCACTGGAAAATTTTGGCAAATTTCCCTGCAGGCTGCTGGGGTTTGATCCTGGTCAGTAAGCAGCTGGAGTTTATGTAGTGTGGGTTGATTCCTTTAGGTTTCTTTGCACTATTGCCTCTTCCAAAGAGAAAAGGAAGAGAAGTATTGGTTGTTACTGTGCTGATACAAGCTGTTCATGACATCTGTTCAATGAATCACACACTGGTTAGGGGTTGGAAGGGACCTCTGGAGGCCATCTGGTCCACACCCTTGCTCAAGCAGGGACACCCAGAACAGGTTGCCCAGGACCTTGTCCAGGCAGCTTTTGAAGACCTTCAGGGAGGGAAGACCCCACAGCCTCCCTGGGCAACCTGTGCCAGTGCTCTGCCACCCACACAGCAGGGAAGTACCTCCTGATGGTCAGACAGAAACTCCTGTGTGCCAATTTGTGCCCCTTGCCTCTTGTCCTGACACTGGGCACCACTGAAAGGACTCTGGCTTTGTCTTTTTTTGCATCCACCCTTCAGACAACCCATCCGTGCTTAAAAGAAGAAAAAAAAAAAAAAAGGCAGCAAAGCCTTTTCAAATACAGGGTTGCTTTTCAAGCAATGAAGAAATCCATTCTAGAAGAACATGATGCTGTCGTCTCTGTAGCTGTCCTACAGACTTTTGCCTAGTGTGAGGGAAAAAAAGAGAATTGAGCAGGCTGTTTGAGGGTCAGAAAGTCAGCAGCTGAGGTGACTTAATGTACATTGACCAGCCTGGTAAACATTCACCAAAATGATCTATAAAATAATTTAATACTGGAAGAAAGAAACTTCTGTGATTAATATTTTTGCTTCCATCTGACTCAGTCTAAGTATCCATAGGATTGCATTTTTTTCTAGCTATTATCAAAGGTTCTTACATGTTTTAATAAGTTTATAGTCCTTAAAACATTACAAATACTGACATCCAACCTGAAAATAAAAGCCTACATGTAACTGATCATATGAAACAGATCAACGAGGACATCTTTGGGTAACTTTCACAGCATGAAGGATTTGTGTTTCTAGTTTGTGATGGTTACTGGAGAAACCTCCAGGTTGTCCTTCCAGAGTATTTTACCACCAGCTTATAAATGTTTTAGTCTTGGCAAATGAATGAAAAATCTAGCTCTCTCTCTTAGTTCCATTTTCTCAATGACTCATTCATATATTCCATATTTCACATAAATGGACTACTTATTACTACTAACTTGAATCTAGTTCTACTTTTCTGGGGGTGGAGAAGTTTTATAGAAGGAGTTGTTAAGTAGAGAACTTCCCCTTCTTTGCCTTTTTGTCTTTTTTTTTTTTTTTTTTTTTTTAAATACAGACTGAAGTTTTCAAACCTTGGTGTTTGAAGTTACACTCTGAATTCCATACTGAAGAGTAGTCAGATTTTGAAAGACTCTCTAATGAGTAGCATAGAAATAAGTAGGAACTGCTGGTGCTCTGGAAAATCTAATCACTTTTTGTAACAGAGAACTGACAGAGTCCGGAAAAAAAGCCACTATGCAGAATCATGAGTAGATATCTGGGGTGCAGATACTCTCAAGTCGGCAGTGTGGTGCATATGCTATATGCACCACGTATACGTTGACCACATGTCAGTCATGTTCCTGCTCCTGGTCACAGTTTCCTCACTACACGCTGAGTCCTTCGTGCTGTATATAATCTAAACCTGCTTTTTCTGGCAGATTATTTCCAGATTATGTATGTAGCCACTTGTTGACGGCAATCAATATTTAAGAGTTGAATGTAGCAGGAATATAGTAAAGGACAAAAACATGAGCCGTTTTCTAGGCATGAGATAAAAGGAAGATGCATTATTACAAAGGGGAGCGTAAGAAGTGTCTGCATGCCTACTAGGTCAGTAGCAACAAAAGCAGTCAAAGAGCTCAGCTGAAATACGAAGAATAAGGACACAGCAAAGGTACCAATGCTGACACCTATACACATGAACACTGTAAAGGATAACAATCTCAAAAAATCCCCAACCCTCCAGCATGGGGTTAAATTCTCATCCATACAACCTCTACAACCCCCGCCAACAGGGGCACATCAGCATTCTCATGTATGCTATCAGATAACATTCAGATCATCAGCCATATATTCTGTTTCCACGCAGTATCATTTACAACATAAAAATATAATTATATTCACAGAGAAAACTACAACTACCATACATTTCAGGAAAATAAATGTGTACCCTTAGTGGAATTCTTGTTGAAGTGAAACCCCTGGCAAGTGAAAACCCTGGCAAAACTCCCACTGATTTTGGTACAGTCAGGATTTGAACCATGGATTTCAACAACAAAACAAAAAAATAAGAGATATTGTTCTAAGTAAAATTACTGCTCTGCATTTAGTATAGTTGCAAAAAGTCAGAACAGTTCTGTAAAATGAAAAAGTGCTTTTTTTTTTTTTTAATGTGCATTAGATACGTCAATCTACTGGCACAATCAATATGGAAGGTAAGGCATGTGTATTAAAGTGGGGGTGCTTCCCTGATAATTCACATATCCAAGCACTGTCATGTCCCTCTAAGTAAAAAAACAAAACAAAAACCATCACCACCAACAAAAAAAAATAATAGAAAAAAGGAAGCATAAGAATACCCAAAATGTTTATCTTTTTATAGTGAAAACTACTTAATATTCAAAGCTATATAGTGCAGGCATAATGAACGGCTTTTTAAATTTCTGCTTTCTGTTCAGACTCATGCTGCATTGCTGAAACACTGCATTCCAACCCCTGAAGATCTAATGCACTAATCTAATGCACTGTGGCTGACCTATTACAGATGATTATAAATTACAGAAGTCCTTGTGTTGCTATAATTTTCTAGAGATTGCTTCTTAAAGCCAGAAGGTGAAAAAGAAAAAAAGTGTAAACTACCATTTCCTCTGTCTATGCTGGATTTAGCTCAGCCAGAAACACCATTTCGGAGCAATAGACAGAGTACCCGATTTATTTACTCCCCATATGAAATTTACACCGTAAGGAAGCAGACACAAATTAAGCACTCTAATAAAAAAATAGAGAAGCGATTGGATTCTGTGTTGCTTACTCTTGGAAGCTTTTGCAATTTCTGCACAATACCTATGCTGCAGTTACGCAGATGAAATGGAAAAAATTATTTTTCCTTTGAAAGGATGACAAATTCATAAAGGATGGCGAGATGCTACTATACCACAGCAATGTCATGCAAGTATATAATTTAGGAAAATAAAAAAATATATTGCAAATAAAACTACAAAGTTTTTACTTTCAAATTGTTACTACTTTATTTTTGTTGGGCTAGTTATTTGCAGGATTAGGATGCTTGAAAATTAATAGCAATGCTCTTTTGTTTCATTTTATGCAGTTCTGGAGACCAGAGGAGCCTCAGGAATTAATTGTAGCCTTCTAATAAACACAACGATGTAATGACGTATTTAACATCACTGGTTTTTGTTTGATTCCAAATAAATTGCAGATTTTTTTTTCTGCTGTGATACTAAAACAATTACCTTTTTGAAAAAGGATAATTAATCTACAATTTTTTCACATTAGATCATATATCTCTAAAGAGTGCCCACAGATTTGATGGTCTTCAGCTGCTGTGTATTTATTTTTCATTTTTTCTACTGATGTACCGCCCCATCAGTGCTGACATTTAAATGAGTGAGTATTCAACACAAATGTGATCATTTGTATAGCATCCAATGCGGCACCATACTGAGATGATTGCTTCTGGGAGCCATCCATGGGTTCTCGAATAGGGGGGAAAAGCCAGGCAAAATTTTATCAATTTACATTTTTCTGTGATTAATTTTTATGCAAATAAGGGCCCGACCGTGCTCCCATCTCACCTGAATCATGCGGATCATCAAAGACAAATTGAGCATCACTTATTTAAAAAATAGGCTTTAAACTACTCTACAGCTGTGTTGGAAAATGCTAAGAGCAGGGCATGAACTTTTCTAATGTAACAGGAATAGATAAGAAAATGCTTTTTTGCATTTTTGTCCACACTGTGATAAACATGAATCTTAACAAAATCCTAAAAATTGCCTTTGTTTTATATTCCTTTTGCCCTTGTAAACACTTGGCATGGGAAAGCTACATAAGGGGATTTTTCCAGTTTCAGAATACAAACAAGCGTACTTGCAAATAAAAAGGCATTGCTTAGTGATGAAAAATGTTGTACTGGTTAGCACACTTACAGTGAATATTTTATTTCCATTTTTAGATAGAATTCAAGAAATCAGAAAGTAGCATACTGTAGTGGAACAGGCCTTATATAAGCCGTCATATAATGTAAATGAGAAAAAGGCATTAACTCACAAGTAAATAAATGAGTTCTGTTTATAAATTAATACATTTTGCTTTATTGTAGATATCTACACATGTCTATATTTGCCTACCATGAATTTGGAAATTTAAGAGTTAGCTAAAAAGCAGCCTTTTAAAAGTAATTTTGATGTGCAAATTACATGGATGGACATTTTATAATTACTGATATTGAGAGTAAGTAGGAATAACTAATCTTTTTATCAACTTTAAAACAAAGTACTTCTCTTCCTGTTGGAAACCAGCAAAACTCTTCAAGGCATTACAGTTGAAGACAATATTATCAGCCATGAGTATAATTTTTGTAGCTGTAAAATAAGTATTGCTCAGAAATATGAACTCTTGGCCCTCTAATTTGCACGTGAAATTCGTATACAGGTGTCAGAATGCATTCTCAAGAAAAACGTTCTCATCTCAAGAAGCTGAATTTTGAAAAGGCAGTTTCTTTTCAGAACCATGTTCCAAAAATTATAATACGTCATCTTCAGAGACTCATCTTACAAGTCTTTGCACAAATCACTATCCCTGGAACTAATCTCAGAGGAATAAGTGAGATGTGTATTGGAGAAAATATGTTCTTTATAAGTTAGTATTTGAAAAAAGAGGCTCATGTACTAGATGCTCTTGTGACTTCAGAGCAAAATATGTCCCCTTATATATTGCGTACATGAAAGCTTTTTTTTTTTTGATAGATTTGATTAACCCCCACTTTTAATGAGTTACTTTTCATTAAACTGTACAGCTGAATGAACATTATTTCACATGCAACACAGAATATGCTTGCACACATGCAGATGAGCAATTTTATGTTCAGACCCTCCCCTAAATACTGCAGCCCCATATCACTTACTGTGCAGCAGACGCACTGGGGGAATTGTCACTGTGTTAAAGCCGGTGGGAGTTCTGGTGCAATTCTCAGCCTCTGGCCACAGGTTTTTGGGGCCTGTGCAGCCTACAGACAAGAACACAACTGATACTTTTAAATACCTGAGATGAGAGCAGCATGTGACCCATCATTTTTAATGTTTGTATTAATTCCTCTATCTCCTGTAGTCAGGAGTTTTGAGAAAGACTATACCGTTGCAAGTTTGATCAAATCCAATATGTTGACTAAATAAATTTAGTCAAATATGTTGACTCAATAAATTTACTATTCAGAAAAGGACATGTGAAAACTAAGGCATATGAATGAAGACAGTAAGGTAGTGAATTATTTAAAACAAAAGACTTTCTTCCCTTTAGAAAAGACCTTATGCAGAAAAAAAAAATCAAGATGTTGAAAAAGACCAAGTTACAATGACAAATACAGCGCCGTTATTATTTTCAAGATCTGTCTAAAATATTAGAAGCATCAGTTGAACAACGTAGATTGCTATAAAGTGGAACAAAGCTTAAAATATTTACCATTCACTGTCTTTCTCCAAACTTAACGTCTTCTACAGGAAATATCTTGTACGTCTGCATTAGTATAAATACAATAGTAGATCTATCAAGTCCCCCTTCCCTACATGACAGGTTTCTGTATGTTACTCTGTGCCACTGATGCCCATATAATTTCTTATAAACTATAGTCATGATATCCTACTGGAACAGTTCTGCTATTATAATCAGTAATAAATAAAAAAAGTATTATGTAGCAGCTTACAAAGAGGATTCTAAATCAACTGAAAATGTTAAAAGTGATATCCTGGTGTTTCATTCCAAACACTTATCACAATAAGCTTATGGGATATAAGAGAGGCATAAACAGATTATTTTACCAGCCACTGGCATACATCCTAAGATGCAAAATATCTGTTGTTTAATACCATGTGATCACACTGCACACATTTTAAGGCAAGGAGTAGAAGCATTAGGAAACACAATGAATACATATGTCACCTCTAAGAGATCACTTGCTGGTACTTCACTTACCATGGGAATGTAAAACAGCACTGTAACAAATGAAAACAGACATTTATACAACGTGAATGCCTATACTCCCAGTTACAATGTGAACAACAGGAAGCAAAAATATTGTCAGTATATTCCAGCCTAGAAAAATCCTCAGGTATGCTTTAATTGAAACTAAAAGAGTGATGTATATAATCAGGCTCATATATAGATACAGATATATAAATATATAAATGGATTTGCTATACACGTAGATATGGATTACAAGGTCCCCGTTTTGGCATGCCACGGTCTGGATGAAGAATTGTTAACAGACATGTTAAGGCATATTGTTGGCATTAACGGGGCTGTCAGCTGAGGGGATTTCTACTGCTTCAGCTGCAGTTTCAAGGCAATGCAGAGCTAGTCTGTCCCTCCCAGTAGTACACTGGCACCCTGCGGCTGCACAATGGGCCCGATGGGACAGCTGGGCTCCAAGCACAGGGACCAAGCTCTGAGAAATACAAGAATATTCTAATAGAGCATTAAAGCAGAGCTATGATCAAAAGTCATTAAACAAAAAAAGATGAAGAAAAAGGAGATGATTAGAGCAATAGTGTCACATGCCATGTCCCTCCTTCCGTAAGTCACAGGGCAAGTTGTTCCATTTTAGCTGCTGAGGCTCCAGCTTTTGGCACTAGGCCCGCATGCATTAAAAAAGCACAATACTCAGAGGGAAATGTGGCATGGAAGGCAACACCAGACTTTTCTTTCTGGGTATAAGCATAGTGACCCAGAAGTGGAGGATCAAACCTGTATGTCCTTAAAACATCTTTTACTTGGAGTGGATGCAGGAACCAAGGTTTTATGCTTGGAAAAATATGGGTATCACGCTATGGAAAGGGTTTGGATCTATTGTAAACATGCTTATTGGAGAAAAACAAGAATAACTGGGCAATGAGGTTATGAATATGCACTAACATACATTTGCATGTATTTTAGTGAGATAAATATTTGGCTAATTTATTACTCCTCTGCTCCTTTTTTCCTGATGTTGTTGTTACTTGGAATCTTAAATTTACACTGATGGAGTTATTCATATTCGACAGACTTTGCATATGCGGACATTAGCAGGGACTCAGACAAAATAATGAGGAGAAAATAATGAGGAATGGCTTTTGTTGCAAGAACAATCTTGTCAGAGTACTTTTGTACCGTGCAACATTCTGTATGACTTGGCTATGTTTTCACGTTGGCTTTTTTTTTTTTTGCCTTAACTTTGAAAAGCAGAACCTGCTCAGTTCAGTTCTACGTATAATCTTGATGATGTCTTTCTCAACTGCCAGAAAATCACATTTCAAATTCAACTGTAACCAGCACACATTTGTTCCTCCTCCCTCTCGTCTCCAGAACAAAAACACCCCATGTTACAGAGCCCACAGTGGACTGCCGTGCAGTCCACATCAGGGCTACAGTTCCCTGCAGTGCACTCAGTGGTTACCAGGTATTCGTCAGTACTGCAAAATCTGACCCAGGTGTCAAAAGTCCTAAGGATCTCAAATATTATCCTTCCACCTAATAGGAGTCAAAGAGGATCCAAACATCTATCAGTGAAACAAAACTCCAAGATTCATTCTCCTAATATAGGAAATCTCAGCTGGTTTTGGTGTCATAAATGAGAAATCTTAATGATAAGAATGCTGGGCAAGGAGTCAGACTGCATGGCAGCTTTGTTTATTTCCATGAGGGAGACACTTCTCAAATATGTTGTGAATGCCAATCCAGAAAAATAACTGTTTTCTAAGACTGGCAAGTAATAAAGGATCTGCACGCAAAATTAATTCATACAGACTCAGTAGACTCCTCCAGGTCTCATCTGCTTTGTTACATACCATCTGAGAAACCATATTTTGTGGGTTATTTAAAAAAACAACTACCAGTATTCATTTCTAGAACATTCAACTAATCCCTCTCTGTTAGGTTGTAGCCTACTGAAAGCAGAAAGGAGTTCAAAGTTTGCTTCAGATAGTCTATTTTTTTCAGTAATGACATGCACAAAGATTCTGCAGCAGTAGATATAAATTGACATACTGCTGTTAGGATAATATGGTCAGGAATAACAGGGTGTAACTTGGGGGCATAAGCATAGGTAATTTCTGCCAAGACACCTGTGCAAGATGTAACGATCTAGGAGAGATCCAATGTCACCCTGGAGCTGCAGCCAGAAACCCATAGGATACCATCAGCATATTCAGAACGACACTAGATTCCTATCTGCAGTCATGGTTATTATTCATGCAGTGTCAATTAAAATAGATACAACGAAGATCCATTCCTCTTTGAAAACAAAGCTCCTTACTTAGCTTACACTCTGCATCTTGTGTGTAAGGATACCAGTGTAGTCACTACTAAATTCACTGGGCAGTACTGAAAAGAGCCTGGATGTGTCTGCTTTGCACTCTCCCTTAAGGAGAAAGAAGATAATCTCCCTTTGTCTCTTCTCCAGGCTGAATGGTCCTAGCACTTTCCTCATAAAAGTGATAACTTCAGTCCCTTAAACATCTTAGAGATTGAACCGATGAAGTGTATACTCTTTGATTCCATATTATAATTAAAATAGCCTTGGAAGAATAAATGTAAAATAAAACAATTTGATATATTATGAAGACAAATTCTAATTTAAATATGGGCTCCTCTATGCAGGTATCTGTAGACAGTGCTAGACTCAAAGTTAAGAAATACAGATTGTTTCTTTCTAGCCTTTGACATATCACTTAATATAGCTGTGCTTCAGTTTTCCCACCTGTAAGAAGAAAGTACTATCTTGATTTGTAAAGTCCTTTGCAATTGTCAGGTGAAAAGTTCTATTGAAAGCTAAATATTACTGTCAAAATCTATCAGCAAGATCAAATTAATATTCATAATATGACAGATTTTCTTTGAAATGAGGGACACAATAGATGGTAATACATGGCAAAGAGCTCTGTGGCTATATTTAAAAATGGAGTGATACTCAGAAAAAATGTCAAGCATTTATCATTTTCTACATATTTCCTTCTATGTAATTACAAAATCATTTTGCCCAGAAAATACATACTATAAAACATAGGTATGATAAACTCTAAAGAATGACATGTTAAAAGAAAAAAGGAAAAATAATTTAACTATTACAGAGCAAACTAAACACAATTTAGTTTTGATATATTATCTTTTTCTATTTGGAGACCTAGGCTGTCAGGAACTGGACAGACCATTGCAGGATTACAGGATTATATATGGATTTCTTTTCCTATTGTTTTTTTGTTGTTGTTGTTGTTTTTGTTTGTTTGTTTGTTTTTTAATTATCTGCCTGTATTCATCTGCTTTCCTTGGTGTTAGATCCATTTTGATTTTTAGGCTCTGCCCTCTTTTTACTTTTCTTTTACCTAGCTTTTGCTAACTGAAATTAAATCACACCAAAGTTCATGATGAACTCCTGAACCCACTGTGGCCTAGCTTCGGAGCTTCAAAACCTAGAAAAGTTATTTTAAGAGTAGGATCCATAGAAATAAGCATGCTTTTTATAGCTTCTAAACTAAACACATTTTTGAGTCCACACTCCAGCTCCAGCACCGCAAATCTGCTTGTGCCTATTAGTCACTGTCACTGCTTTCTGTGCAAAGGACCCTGGTAATTACAGAAGCGGGAGGTGCCTGCTTGTTATAAAATCATTCATACACAAGTTGATACATTCACATACTGTATTTCGGTAACCATATGCTGTTTCTGCAACCTTCAAAATACATGCTGATCAACTCTGGCATCAGAGCTGAATCTCCCCTGGAAATCTGTATTCCCTTGATAAATTACCAAGAGGAGGAAATAACCTAGTATCTACAGTTAGTTATCAGACAGTAGAACACAGAACATCATCACAATTTGTCCAGTACAAAGCCTGTATCAAGTGGTGTAGCTTCTGTTTGCACTGATTCAAGAGATGCTTAAGATCATAGTTAATTCAATGCATCCAAAAAGTTCTAAATTTCACATATGAAAGGCCAATTCAGCTTCGATTGTCTTGACAGACCACTACATTCATATAAAATTTAAAGTTTTCATAAACGAGTTGCCCAGTGCACTACTTATAGTATCAATAACATTCTCATTACAGTTACTGACTTCTTGAACAAAGAATGAGATCTTCATTAAAAGTTTTTAAGAAGTCTTTTTACTGAAAGAGACCATGATTCCAACTTAAAACTAAGAAGCCTAAAACATTAAAATAGCCCACATCACTCATTTAAATGAGGCCTACAATCAAATGAAGAAATTTAAGTGCTTTCTCCAAGTTTCTCCAGTTCATAAAATGGTACAGGGTGGCTACTTCTGTATAACACCCAATTTGTCTATGCAACCCTTTAGATCAGCAGCCATTAGAGCAGATTTCTTCTATCTATGCAGTCTTCCTCAGAGCCTTAGGCAGATTTGACAACAGGGGTCAAATTTTAGGACCATAACTACCACAAAGAATCTTCTAAAACTATACGTGAGGTATGATGAGGAACAGCAGCTTGAAATAAGCAATGTCAAAATTTGGTACAAATACAGGAAAGACGCCCTGGTAATGAAATTTAGTAAGTCTGTGTAGGAAAGTCCCAGGAAACATTTGTGTGCTTCACAGGATAAAGCCATAGAAAAATAAAATGGAAGGGAAATACAAGCATTGAACTGAGAGGTAAAATGGATGAACAAATGACACTTTTCCTCTCAGAAGTGAGTGTTTGCACATCAGCCAGCACTGTTCTTGGGATGAAGCCAAGAGCTCTGTTTCTTCAACTTGTCTACTGCAAGCTCTATTAAGACCACCAAATCTATTTCATATAATTAACAGAGCTGAATTAGAAGAAAAGAACGTTGTCATTGCCACGATATTTTTTTTTTTTTTTTTTAATTTGGCTTCACCTTTTAATAGTCAAAACAAGGAAAAACATGTCACTGATTCAATAACCTGGAGTGTTCCACACATTGTTCAAACACTTTTCAAACACTTTTTTTTCCAGAACACCCAACATAAATATCCCACCTGCTTAGCTCTATAGGAAAGGCAAGGAATCACAACCAGTTATTTGAAATCCTATTTGTCTAACCGTAAAGCCGTATTTATCTAACCAGTCTGCTGCTAGTACAACAATTGAGAACACAGCAATAAATCAATAAGATTAAAACTCTCCCATCAACCTGAGATGGGCCTTGGCTTCTAGGTGCTTTTGAAAGCACTTAGCAAATGTCACCTACTATTTTGAAAGAACATCCGTCTTCATTTTATTATTCTTACATAATTAAAATTCTTTAGCTTGATGTTTACATAATACCATCTAGAGATCTAATGTACTTGTCTTTGCTGTTGTACATCAAAAACTAGCTGAAGTCACCTCAAAATTCTAGATAGAAAACCTAGCTCAGCCGTGAGGAGAAAATATATATTTTTGTGACGTATTTTATTCCAGAGAACACAATTATTATTTTCTGTTGCAAACCTAGTGGTATTGTGTCCATTCAAATAAGAACAGAAGGAGGAAGTACCCAAAGAATGTTTCATGTTGGATTAACCTGACAAAGAAAGGGTGTAATATAGAAGAAATATGACTTGGTGTTACATATTATTCATAATGATGAGGATAAAGTCTTTAAAATTCTGATATTTAAAAGAAGAAACTAAGCTACAATAATTTGCCTTTCCAGAAAGCTTGCTTCATCTTTAGTAGTGGTAGTTTGTGTCCAGAAGCACGATGACTTAAATGCACTATCAAGCTATTTCTCATCCATTTTTATCAATTTTGAATTACTATATATTTTTGGTAGTAAAACAGTGCACTTTTTTTTTCCTGATATTTTACATGAGAAATGAAAATATAATACTGTAAGACATGCAAAACTGCAGCAAGAGATAAAACCCTTCTAAAAATCTGGTGTCTCCTGCTGTCACACTTAGAATTATTTTTTTTTCTTAAAGTTTGCTTCCAGAAGGCCTCTCTGAGTTGCATTCAGTGAAGAGTGCATGGTGTTTGCTTAAAATCTGCAAATCCTCACACTGTTAGCAAGTCTTACATTGAGCAACAAAACCACTTGAGCAGGAGTAAAAGCAGCATAATTATCAGTGAGCTTCCACAAACATAGGCTGTTTGTGCAACAATAAAAATATGTTATCCATACTTAGACTTAGTGTTTTCTTTCCCAAAATCCACTTCCCTGGCACAATTTGGAGGAAAAAAAAAAAAAAAAAAAAGGATGTCAGGTGTCAGGATGTCAACACTTTGTTTTGGTAAGTATAAAGCCATTTAATCTTGAAAAAGAAGAACGACAAACACTAGCAAACTCTTTTGTGGTTTAGAAACTCCTGTCTGTGCACATTACTCTTTCACAGAAAAAAAATAAAAAATCTCTGTTTTGCTCTGTACACAAGGCTGCAACTAATTACAAGAAGAGACAGATGCTGAGTAGCCTTAAGGCTTTCCCTGCCACCACAGTGAGACTGTGCGCTAGTCAACAAGCAGGTAGTGAGTGAACTCAAATGTTATCTGACAAGGCAGCAGATCCCATCACCTAGGGTTAGAATACAGACAAGCAACTTCGTGTTCAAAAGTAAAGACAGAAAAATTTCAAGCAGATTGTTTCTGACAGAAATCATATCACAGCCGCACTTTCTGACAAAGTCTACGCGAATGAAACTATACACTTTCTGTTTCCCATCTTCCCCTTTAAGAAACAGCCAGTATTTCAAAGGTACATTGAAGGTGACAGCTCAATGCACAATGGTTAGCAAGTTCTTATAAGCTGGTTTTCTCTTTGGAGTTATCAAGAAACCTCTACAGCTTATCTATGGGGTAAGCAAAAGATTGTTCCACGTGTTCCAATTATTTTTCATTTCCTGAACACTTCAAAGATGTGAAGTGTCAGTGTCATGACAAAACACTGTGGCATGAAGAAACATCACACAGTTATGTGGAAGCTTTAGGGGGAAGTTGCATCACCCTAAAAAGGAAAGTTTGCAAAGAGATGAGATGTTTCTGTAATTACCAATATTGTTTCCAGTGTAAAACAAACTTTGCTCAGAGATACACCAGCTGAACACTAGTAGAGAATATGGCGGTTAGCTTTTAAACAGAATTTTCCTCCTGTCTTTACAGCATCCGGGATCTCTCCAAGTTAAAGGAAGTTACATACATTTGAGTGTTGCAAATCTCTGCAAAGATTTGAATAGGTTTCTTGATTTCCACCCAGAAAAGATTGAATTGATCTAGATTGATTTGGCTGTTTCACTGTGAGTAAACGTCAAAACAAGACAGGAGAAATACAGTGTTCAATGGAGCACATCAGATTTTATGTACATAGGTTCTAGCAGTGCTGTGGATTTTGACCTGCAAACTGGGCATTTGCTCCCAATGGCCCGTGAAAACCCGTAGGGAAGTTTCAGGGCTTTACTGACTAGAATTACAAATACCACTTTCTTTTGCAGAAGGCCAGTATTTTCCAACCTGAAAAAATTAAATGGAGAGCGTGAAGCATGCTTGCTTACCCTGCAGTATAATTAAAACACTGAAGGTGAATGAGGCATTCATTTCTAAATCTTCCTGGTAGCAGAACAGGATAAACACACTGATAATTACCACCCATGAAAGAGAAAGGATTATAAACAGGATAAGCAAGTAAAAAACTACCAAATATTACAAACAGCATGTTTGCCCCATGTCAGAATTATTTTGGACTCCAGATTTCCTTTACTTTTCCATCATCCGTTCAATGTTTTTTAGGAAAGACATAAGTCGTTTTGTATAATATTGTCAGTTTGCAGCATTGATCTCTATCTTTACCATTACTAAAAGGACTATTGCAACACAACTCACTTGAGATTATGCTAGAAAACTACTACTGGGGAATATGGCAAATATATTTGAGTATCTTCTTGTTAGAATCTGTCAGTTTTTATCATCCCCTACCACACAGCGCTATCTGATTTCTGTGTAGATATTAGCTCTACTCATAATTAAATTTCTGTGGCTTAGAATATGGTACCTTCCACGCTGAAACAATGCTGTAATTATTTAAAACATTTTTACAATAGTCTGATAGATATTTCTAGGAATTACTGTTATTAGACCTGCATTAACAGTATAAGCCCAACAAGTATGTAGCTCTAAAAGAAATGTGGTTTATTAGCCTCCATACCATGCAAATTAATTTTTGCTGGATTGTTTTGCTGTTCTAAACTAAAATATTTGACAGAAAATCAAATTCTATGTCAGCAGTAATAATTTGTCCTTGGAAGTGGTTAGAATAGCTCTGTTTACTATATTCAGGTTTACCATACTATAGATGCTTTAGTCAACTTCTTAATCTCTGCTCACTGATACAGTAACAGTAGTGTCATACAGTTTGTGATCAATTTAAAAGCACTTAGACTTTATGGGCAGTCATGCACATCATGTGTAGATTTGAGTGTCCTGCCTGAGGTTACGAAAGACCTACAAGCCCACTTCTCTTTAAAAGAACCTGAAGAGCAGAAAAAACATAGTTTGTAACAGCAATATACTCTGCTAAGGTATTTCCCTATTTCCTCTATTGGGCAAACCCTTTGGATCTCCACCAGGGAAATCAACAAGAAATCTGAAATACAGGGGGCGAGATGTTCTTAGCGAAAGGGACTGAAGAACAGAAACCTAACAGATTTGTATTAGGAGAAAAGGACCAAGAAAAATTACACTTAAGGATATTAACCAAAATCTTGATGATTCCAGAAGTCTGGTACCTCATACTAGGTATATGGCTGAATTAATCCAGGCAGACCCTGAGCTTGAGAGCACTTAAGCTTTGGACCTTTCAAATTAAATGAATGGTTGGATGACTTACTCAAATAATAACAAGCTCTTTCTATAATCAAATGAGCTGCCTGGTCTCTGTGAAATCATTATATCATGAGCATCTGAACATCATGAGTTCTTGATTAATGTGACTAGCCAGGAAGCCAACGTTCACAGAAGGATGAAAATTAGAACAGAAGTGAAAATTACAAAGAAATTACAAAAGAAAATTACTGTTATAGCCCGGTGACTCGGTTACTCTGAGGTTACTCCAGACAAAGTATGATGAAAAATCTGCCTCAAACATTAGCTCCTTTTCTGCTTTTTCATTCTGGTCTTTGGAATAGAAGTTAACAGTTTATCCCTTCTTAGACGTAGGATGAGTTGTTTTCAGAAGCATTGGTAGTTGTACACAGGCAAGTCAGATTTCCTCTGCATTTATTAGAGCGTCTCTACAACATCAGGAATGTTTTTTTAGAAGTTGACCAGAGACAATATATACTTTGCAGGAAAACCATCCAAGTGTCCTTTACCAAACACCAAATTTAAACAGCTTATTAATGATAGCTCTGCTCTTTAAGAAAAGTAGGAAGAGAAGTCTTTCCATCTGATTATTCCTCCCTTTGACATCAAACAAACAAGTTCAGATCAGAGCTTCCCCAAAAACTGGACCTTGCCTGGTAGCCGTCTGTCAGTACTGGAGCTCACCTGAATCCAGAGTGCTATCTACCTAAAGAAAATAGCAGTGTTGTTGGGACAACTCAGTCTGGAAAGTTTCCTGTTTGCCCAGTATGGTCCTTATCAACTTACAACTTTTTAGAAATGAAAGGAGCACAATAGATTACTAGGGGCAGCATATTAAGATTGACTTATTAGATCCATGGACTTCATCCTTTATGCCGAATTTGATTCTCTGAACTACAAAATCAGAAACAAGATATCCATGATGGACCGCCGAGTCCTCTCTGCGTGCAGCCTTTCGTGTTCTCATTTGCAACAGACAAAAATAAAGCCTGTAAATAAATTTTAAATTATATTTTAAAAAAACTATTTTAAGTATACAAATATAGCACAAAGGATGCATATTTATCCTATTGGGAATTTAAAGGAAAAACTCAGAGATGGAAGCCTATACTTCAAAAAGCATCTGGCTGTCTCATTGAAAAACAAAGCAAAGAGTTCTAAAAAAATAATGGCTTTATAACTTGCTTTTGCTAATAAAAAGTAAGGTAGAATTGGGAGGAGCTCCCATTTACAGGATGAACATAGATGGAAGCCCAGATACTTAACTGATTTTAAAATACTTGAAAAATTGTACCCCCTAACACCACTGTATCTGTTTCACGCCTGCACAGAATTCTATCCACCAACTCTAAAGGCTTTTTTTGGACAGTAACATTCCTCCACCTTCCTGATCTTTTCTCTACTTTGTTCACCCAAATGGGCTGAGAGGCGTAAGAGAAACTTTTAAGAACCTGTTTATATTAAGTTCTATAGATTTTCCAAAAGTAGCCTTACATTTTTTTTACTTAATTATTTGATGAAACAATGTTTACTGCAAAATTCCTAAGAAAGCAGTGGAAGAAATGGCAGATACCTTAAGAAAGCAAAATTACTTTATGAGAACAACTAAAGAACCAACCTGTAAACAGGCAGAAAAATATATGGTATAGATTTTTGGAGTATGACCTAAATATTTCTGGAGGACTCCCTAGAAATTGTCATTATTGCATATCATCATGGTAGTAGGAGGGCATTGCTGTAGCTATCTCATGGCTCCAAGAGAAGAAGTTGTTGCACATCAAGGAGCATTCTACTCAGAAGTTAAAATGCCTCAGGCACTTTCAGAAGAAACCCATCATACTTTTAAAATTAGAAACACTAAATTTAAGAAGGTATTCATGACAGTAAAATAAAATTTAAAAATGTACTCGGATAGGCTGAAGAGCAAAACTGTGCATTAAGATCTTATTTAAGGACGGCACATGCCTCCTCATAAATGATTGACTCCAGGCATTGTGTATGCAGATAAAAATATACATGAACTCTCTCAAACTGGTGATAAAGCCTTGCTACAAAGAATTCAATGGTCAATTTCATGTGTAGTTTACAGAGAAAATCTTTTCCCTTTTATTTGTGGGGAAAACAGGTACAAGGGCCAGAAGAGTCTTTTGTTCTTAATAGAGATAATTCCACTAAGCACATATATATCGTACTAGTTATGTATTGATTTCAGTGTATCTAATGAAAAAGTATTTTTTTCTTTGCTGTTTCTCTGTAGCTTGTTAGTCTGTACAATTTTTTTTTTTTTTTTTTGAAGTACTATGCATACTTACGGTCCTTTAAGAATAAACACTAGTATGCTTCATTTAACATATCTAAAAATATTTTTCACCCAGGAACAGCAGTCAAACTTCGTAGCAGGCCACAAGGTCAGCAAAGTATAACACACAAAGACCATGAGGATTGTCTCTATCCCACTCTCCACTGCCATGGTCTTTGGTCCAACTTAAAGCTCCACAACATCTGGAAATGGTTATTCTAGTAATTAATAATCAGGATTGGGAACAATGCTTATATATATCTTGACAAAGCGGTAGTCATTTTGACATTAAAAAAAAAAAAGGTTATTTAATCTGTCTTTTTTTCCTAAGCAACCTTTGTCTAAAAAAGGACCTCCTTTGTTTAAGAGGAAACAAATACACTTAAACATTTTGAAATACCTTTGTAGTACTCAGTTTGGTAGATTAAATTAAAATACATATTTGTCTGCAAAAGGAAAAAATTGCATAAAAGTTAGTGTACGTTGTGTATAAAGACAACTATCCACATGCTTCTGACACAGAACACGTCAAAAAGCAGTATTACTATAACACGCTTTCCACATTTTCTTTAACTTCCTTACTACTACATGTTGCTATTTCAAGTGTTCTCCTTCAGGGCACTGTCTACTGGCAGAGGCTGGCTATTCTTTTTATTGTGTACGATTCCCTGTATGGCCTCTCCTGAAGAAAGTTCCATCAGCATTGACAGTTGCCCTGCTGATCTCAGAAATGCAAGGAAAAAGAACTGGGGGGCATGCAACTAACAAACACACAGCCATTTCCATAAACAATGGCTACAAATGCTGCTTCTTTAAAAACACATGAGCAGTTCAATATTTGCAGAACATAGTTTTCATGTGAGAAAAGGAAATGTGCTTGTTAATTTTCAGTTTTGCAACTCAATTGGTTTGGTTAGAAACTTGTCAGATTTCAGATCTACCTCGTGACTGGTGACTTGACTTTTTTTTTTAGTGCACATCCCTGAACAGTTCTATTTAAACTCAATTTTCTCCAGGAAAAAAAAAAATAAAAAAAAAAATCCTGCCATCAGTATTTAGTCAGGTATTTACAATTATGCAGATCCCCTTACTTGTTCATGAGAATCTCCAAAATAAAAATCCAATAACATAAAACTAAGTTAATGAATAGTGTTCCATAAAGACATTTCAATGACACAAGATATCTTCCAGTCACCCAGAGACATACTTAGGACCCAGAATTACTCCAGAAGGCTGGACAGATGATGTTATTCTTTTTTAAAAGAGGTCAATGAGAAAAAAATCACCAGGAGGCTCCCTAAGCAGCTTCAGAACAGGACATGGATTCTCCATTAGGATCCATTCACTAGGAAATAGCAGTAAACATCTACTTCAGATCTCCTGAAGTAGATCAGATGTGCTCTACCCTATACTTAAGGATTTTATTTTGTCTGTTGTTTTTTTTTTTTTCTTCTTCTCCCCAACTAGTTTCAAATGGAATTGCAAAGAACTGCAATCATATTCTTAAAGAAGGCAAAACATACATATCTTCAGCCTCAGTGAGCAACAGCATGAATCTGTAGAAAACAGAAGAGAGAAGCAGAATATTCGAGTAATTTTATATTATTTTTTTTAACAAGTTAGTCAAAATACTAAAACACACATAGCAATACAAAGGAAGCACACATAACTCTTATTCCTGTAAGATGTCCCACAGGTCTACTGTTTAAACACGGATCTAATTTGACTTCTACCTCGTCCCAAAGAATTCTGAACAAGTCAGTCACGTTACAGACCCTATGTCTATTTTTTATTTATTTTTTAGATCATACTTATGAGCCTGCAAAAATAAGTGGAGTAAACCATGCTTTATACCTGCCTTGACTATACACATAAAAGCTTATTAATACCCAGGAACATCTTGGGGATACTCTATTTGGACTCTGTCCAACATAGTGAGATTATCTTGCTCACTTGTTTATACATTGTGTGATTACCAGTTTCTTATCCACTGTACAATGGGTAAATAACGTTTGCTTGAGATATACGTTGGTTCAATTTTTCACAACTTAACAGGAAAAAAGTAAGGGATTAAAAGCCGTTTTCCACTAACCTCCAGGAAGAGCAATTCATGGCTCTTGGATATTTTCATAATGAATTAAGTCTTGCTTTTGTTGTTAAACATGATTTTTAGCCACATTAAAAATTGTTTCTTGCTAATAACAGGTTTTCAACAGCGTGCTTCACTTTTTCTTTTCTTTCTCTCATCAACTGCTATTTTTTTTTCCTCTTTTTGTCTCCAGCTGCTCATGTTATTACTTGCTTAATTTTTCCTTTTCTCTTTCCATCTTCCCTCCCTCCAGGTGTTTCAATACTAGTTTTCAACTGTTCTATTTTGTGGTAGATTTCTCAAGCGGGATTTGTTTCCATCACATTGGTAGCTTTTGCCTATTTATTATTGTTATTCTACATTAAACTAATCTTATCAGATCATTGTCATTCCTCAGAGTGATTTTTTTTGCATAAATATACATGAGATTAATGTGTGGCTGCATACAGCTTCGTTTTACAGTATAATTTCAGCTTTCCTTTTATTGGTTAAAAACTCAAGAAAATGTACTATCAGCTCAAAATCAATATATTACTGGAATTTACATACAAGAATTATGACATAAACTTCCTCATTTTGAGTCTGCTTATGAGCTTTAGAATTGGTAGCAAATAATTTTTCTGCCTCTACAAATGTCTGCTGCAGGCAACCTGCAGACTAGAGACTAAATTCACGTTAAGTAAACATCACAAGCAGAACGTATAGCAAGCTGCACAAGGTATAGGACAAATCAAGCTACCTTCTATAAGAGCTATAAGAGCACCCTGTAGCACTAGTAAGATCCACACAGGAGATAATTTTTCAGCTTCAGACTAAGCCTATTTTTATAAACTTCAAGTTCTATCCCTTGGTTAATAACAAACTTGTCTCAGGTGTCTTGATTACAAACTGTTTATATTTTCCAATATGCTTTCATTGTATTTTGCCAAATTCTTCTGATGATACATTCCTCAATCAGCCATTAGGAGTTACCAAATCTCTGTGATTAAAATGTAATCTTAAAGTATTGTGACATCACAAGTACAAATCTCAGAGCCTAGTTTGACTGTTTGTACAGGCGCAAACTTTGTTAATTGGAGATCTACACAGGGATAGGATGGAAAAACAAACCTGCTCAAAGGAGCAGTACTAAATATGGATCCTTACACTGGTTCTACACTTAATGTAACCACATAGCATTTTCTCACATATATGTAAATAAGTATTATGAAAGCATGTATTCATATATTTATATATATATATTTTACACCTTCAAGTATGTATGCATGTTTCTCTCTAGAGACAGATTTCTTGTACGTTTAAAATGTCAATACCATGTGGAATAATCTGTTAATAACTAGCCCCCCCTCCTCCCTCCAATTTGGTTTTAGTTAATATTTCATGCTCGTTTTGAGTACTTGAAAAAAAAGTTATTCTCCAAGAGACCTGCATATATTCTTAATCATTTCACTTTGTACAGTAAACCCTCAAAAAAATAGAGCAACAGTATTCTTTGTAGACAAAAAAAAGGTCTCTGAAGCAATGAGAATAGGAATTAGTCAAGAATGGAACCAAGAAACTGACACAAATAAAACACCAATTTCTGAGACACACATTTATATCTTCATAATGTCAGCATACCACAATCTACATCAACACACTCCAAATTCTAATTGATTGTTTCTGGACCAAATGCTATGACCATTACATCAGACAACAGATTTTTGCATTGAGTTGCTTTCATACTTGTTGATAAAAATAGCGAGTATATGTATAAATGCCTAGTGTCCAGTCAAAAGCCATAATTTAGTAATTCCACTACTGTATTTTTTTTTTATTATTATTTTTTTTAAGATAAGTTACTTTTAGGAAGAATTGAAGTTGGTGAAATTTCACCAATGTGAAAAATAACTGAAATTTCAAGTTCCTCTACATTTGTCCTTTTTCTTTATGTGCCTAAGAAAGCTACCAAGCTTTCAGCACCATACATCTCACCATAAGCCTGATAATTTCTCTGTAAGTATTTTCACTTTTTTTTTCTTTTTTAATGGAAATTGCATTGTAACTGAAATATGAGTCTTTTTTAAAAAAAAAAGTTAGTTCCAAAGCCTTTGGACTAACAACTCAAAAAAAAAAGTCCATCTTTAGTTACACTGCCTTAATTTGATTAAGGACACCATAGAAGCCTATGGAGTCAGACAATCTGAATTTTTAAAAGTAGATTAAATGCTGTAATGCCTATGCACCCACACACAGAAACACGTAACAACAGAAACCATAGGTCAGACCAGTTGCATAAAAAGCCCACCTTCAAGAAGAGGAAATCCCTCACAGCTTGCCATGTGGGCTTCCTGCTTCAGGCGGCATGATGATGGGAAACGAACAGTTCAAGCGTGCCATTATCCTAGATAGGACTTGGATCAAAACATGGTTGTTTTCACTATGTAATTCTCAGTCTTTCCTCCCCTGCAAACATTTATAGGACATGGGGTATCCTTTACCAAAAAGGGAACATGTAATGACAACCTATTCATGAAACTTCAATGGCTCAATTATTTTCATCCCAGTAGTTTTATGAGAGGAAAAAGTATGAAACTCCATGAAATGATATAACTCCTAGGAATTATTACAATGCTGGTGCATTACTACTAATTCTACCCTATTAGATGATACTATATCTTTTCATAATGAAGATTAAATGCAGCAGAAACTATATAATGGCAGAACTCCTGTAGATCAAATTGAGTCTACCATAAGAAAAATGATCACTGATCCCAAGACGTTATGGAATAGTAAACTTAAGAAATTGTGCCACTTTTCAAGTTTATGTGACTATGATTATTTAATTTTCCTTTGTGCGTGCTCAAGTATAGCTGTTATGTGACTACACATGAGAGAACCTGAAATTAATTTGTCTGTATAAGATCAGTGACTGTACAAATTCTTATGAAAACTAACATGCCATGACAATAGTAATTTTGATAAAATTACAGCAAGAACTGCAATTCTCTGCCATCTGGCTGTCTCATCATAACTACTTTGATGTGCTTTTTATTACTTATTTACTTACTTCAACTACTTTATCAGTTGTTTCAGAGCTTAGAAATGTTAACTGCAGAACAATATTAAAGAAACAGTATCTCTGAAGCTTAGCAGTAATTCCTTACAAAAGTTTAAAATCTGCAATCATTTTCAAATTGAAGTCGTAAAAATAATATAGCTACTCTATAGAAAGCAGACAATTTTCTATTTTAAAATGCAAATATGTATAAAATTGCAGAGTATTCTGGTTAGTTTCTTGAAAAGTCTGAATGAACTGCCATTCCCCTTTCATTTTCCTGTACAAAAGCTTTCAATTGTTTGGAATTAAGTTACATATTTACCTAATATACATAAACAATTAGCAGACTAACAGAGGTAGATCTGAGCATTTTTCTCTAAATAAGAAACCCATATACTTGAGGTCAGTCTATCAGCACTGTGCATTTCTAATTCAATCATATTTATTCTAAGGCAAATAATTAATTTGATGACTTCTTATGAATGCTAACTACCCACCATAATTTATGAATGATAGAGAAGGTCAAATAATGTCTGTATCTCACCACTGCAAATTTATTTACCTGATAAAGGTCTTGAACCAAAAAGATAAAGCTTTCTTTTTTAATTTTATACTCTCATGTTTCAGATTCATACTCCCAAGATAGAAAATAGCATGTCTGATGCTCAAAGTATCGCTTCTGTTTCCCAGGAGATACTGATATTTTCAGCATTCATTACAAAATTATTGGTTCATAATATGTAATCCAGTTCAAGATGCACACATTAAGTATCGAGTACTAACAATAATTTAATACACGTGGATTTTATAGAAACGTTAAATTTCTGAAACCTAAGGCTAAAAATAAAATTACAGATGGTAAGCACGCTACCACCATCTACCAACAGTCTAGCTCTGGTGTTTTTTTGATTGTATTTTTTAATACTTGAGAATTGCTTAGATACCACCTGAGAAGAGCATGTGAAGTATAAAGGATAGATTTGGCTGGATAAATGGATTCACTGCCGTTCTAGTGTAGACTTGTATCATGAAGCATGCAGTCAGGCCTGGCACTACTGGCATTCTTGTTGCTTCTAATAATTCAGCAGGAAGTTTGTGGGGCAAAAGCCTGGTCCCACAGAAGTCAAAAGTGAACTAATCTGCATTGAATTTGCTCGGGTTAAGATTTCACCCATGACCCCATAAAGCCCAATTCTACTGTGAAATTGTGGTCAGAACTTCACCTAGTGTAAATTGCCAGTTCATTGAATTACGTGTGTTTGGAGCAACACTAAGAATTCATACCACATTGGAACCTGAATGTGTATCTCCAAGTCATGGCTAAGGCCAAGAGTAGAAACTACACTAATGATGCTGTATTAGCATTGTCAAGTGGGAAGCCTACAACGTTGTCAAATTCACTTTCCATGAGCTCTAAATTCTCAGAGAATTAAATTAAAAAAAAAAAAAAAAGAAGAAAAAAAAAAAAACAACCCACAGTGCTGCCATCAGAAACTCCTTGCAGATGGCATAAAATAGCTTAACTGTAATTCACTGGGAGCTAATTTCAGTCATTGCTAATACATGCTGGGTAGGAAATTAGTGTCAAACAACAAAATGGCATGATTTTTTAAAAGCATTTGGATTCAAGTTTCAAATACTCTCAATTAACCAGTATTCAAGTTTCCAGATTCAAATCTCATCTACAGAATTACATATTGCCAGCTATTCTTCTAGTTTTAAGAAAAAAATACTGGATAACAGACTTTGCTAGGTTGCAATAATTAAAGGAATGAAACCTATGACTATATAATACAACTATATATTTATGTAACGACTGCACAGGTATAGCATTTTGCTAAACATTTGCCTAAGACTTCCATCTTTTTACCTCTGCAAAGTGAAATGTTTTGTTACAAAACCTGCTTGAATAGGCCAAAGTACTAATAACTACAGAGAGAGAATGCCTATTTGAGATTTGTTTCTTGGGTCTTGCTATTTAAAAAAAAAAAAAAAAAAAAAAAACAAATAAAAACCCACTTTTAAAAACAAACAAACAAACAAAAAAACTTCTTAATCTGAATACCTAAAAATTAAAGTGGATGCACCAGCCAATCTGCAGATTCATTTCAGAGACAGAAGCAGGCTTACCATAAAATACTTCTAAAAAGCACCAGACTCACTGCATTTCTGACACCATATATGAAGATTTAAGCAACATTCATAGATAAGATTTTTAGTTTTGCTTTCAATTTCATAGATTAATGCTGAAATGAAATTTGCTGAAGGCAATAATGGACAGTTACTCTAAATCTAAGGTGTTTAACCACAGTTTGTATCTATACAGAGTTAAGACTGCAGTACTATTATTTGTACAGGGTTTCTAATATGATTATTTTTTAAATCAGTTGTTCATAGAAACAACAGATTTAATGTTTAAAATTTATAGGCACTTGTCAAGCAAGGAGATCCCGTAAAACCGGATACAGATATTTAATGTTTCAAAAATTGTACTCACTCTGTTATTGTAAAAATTAAAGCACTTTCTCATTTGTTTTGCACCTACCCAAATTGCAAAGCTTGACCCGTGTTTATATATACCATCCAGACCATATAAAACATGAACAGAGGAACTTTAAATGAAGATGTCAATTAAAGGAACTAATAACAGTGTAATCTGTAACTTTCAAAGACTCTGAAAATGATCTCTCTTACATCCATATTTAATCACAGTACTGTTATGCTGTATTGAAACACTGAGAGCATTCGCAATGCCATAGTTGAAGTGAAATATCAGTGGGGCTTTTTATTTTCCTCCAGGCAAACTGCAGAAGGATAAACACTCATTAGTTACAAAGTCAAAAGTGTCCTGTTTCTAAACAAAATAAATTATTTGCAGAGTGGGTTTCATTATGAAAATAATAATTACAGGACGAAAACCTCCAAACAATTATGCTGAGACAAAACTATGACTTTGGAGATAATGGGTATAGCCAGCAGGGATTAAAGTGTGCAGGATTTCCTGGTCATTTACTCATTGGAAGATTTGAAAATCAGTTTATCCATGGGAGAAAAATAAGCTATAGCCATCAGTCCTTGATCATAAAACACACATGACTTTAAACTCAGTGCAATACTGAAAGGAGATAAATGTGCATCTTCTAATCAGCTTTGCCCTTAGTAGCAGGTATCACTTTGGCAATTAGGACCACACTGTGGAATATATGGAAATATGGGGAGACAAACTGTGGAAAAACAAAACAAAACACACCACAACAAAACACAACAATGACGACAACAACAACAACAACAAAAAACAAAACCGCAAAAACCACACTTTGCAAAATACACAGAAAGGCTATAACCACAGGTGGCTATTTTTGCTGACCTAAAAAAATTCCCTAAAACAGTGGCTGCGATGCAGCCAGAACACGGAGGGCATGTTTTCTTTTTTAACTCATGCATTCTTCTGGAATTCTGAGGTCTGAGTAAACTACACTATGCCCACTAACCTTTCAGATGCAAAGGAAAGCTCCCACTGAAAATCCACAGAGAGGATACATTAAATGATTACCTCTTACCACTGAAATTCCAGAGAAGAATCATTTTTCTTTACACGTCTATATCAGGAATTTTATTCACACTGTTTCCACTTGAGAGAAACCTGACAAAATGAAGCACCCTTACTGAACAGGATAGTAATTTTCATAAAATGCACAGTCAAACTGGTAAAGACAAAATCATCTAAATTCTCCAATTTTTACTTCAATTGGAAATAAAATAACGTGAAATACAGTCATTGTGGGTTTCTTAAAATAAGAAACATTTTACAGGTACTAACACCAATAAGTAATGTATATGAATATTTTTTCTTTTTCCTGGCAATTTTGAACTGCTTGTCTTTCATAGGATTTCTTATGGCTATTTACATTTTCACTCAGTGAAAATCAATTACCTTCCTGCAATAAGCCTCATTTGCTACCTTTGAGTATAATAGAAACACCATTAGGATGATGACATTACCCAAAAGAAGGGCACCACACAGTTGGTAGACATAAATTAAGGACCCTTTCACATATGCATTAGAAATACTGCTGTGACTGAAATATGCATAAAATCTGTATCTATTAGAGCTATTAGTGTGTGCTGGTGATGATTTTGAAGGAGGAGGGGGAGATTGTGATCTACTACTTTGACAAAATTATGTATTTCCTTTTTTTCTCAGTATGTGCCACTGATGCAATAAGCACAGGCCCCCAGCTGAGCTGCATTTGGAAATGCCACTGAGCATGGTATATGCGCTTCACTTCCCTTTGCTGAAGCAAGACACTGTCAGGAATAGAGTGCATGTGTGCCGCCAAGCCCGCTCCTCCTTCATCACCCTGACCTCCACCGTTCTGCGGATGTATGCCTGGGTGAAGATACCACTCATGTGGAAAACAGCTCCTGCAGATCAATTCATAGGATTTAGGGACATTTAACTTCCATCAAGACCGCATCATCTTATTGATATTTGAAGACTAACTTATTACTGAACATTAATGGGACTAACATAAAGGGCTGCGTGTTTGCTGGGAGTGGGGGAACTAATTTAGAGATTCCTCCCTTGGAGCCTTTTAAGCAGAGGAAACTACTTCTGAATGCAGTTATTTTTACCTGGGTTCTTATGAGCTTAAGTAAAACAAAATTATAACACAGCGTGATGATTTATTATGTATTAAAAATGTAAAAATACGTTCCCTCCTTCCTACTTTCATATTCATTTGACATATGAATAAACAAATTAAGAAAAAGGGAAATATTGAGACACTTTTCTACAAGGATTATTAAATGGCACCTGTCATGTTTTTGTTAACAGAAAAGCCCTAGTTACCTTCTCTTGTGGACATATCATTTAAACTATTTGAGTTCTGTCAGTACTTATGAAAAAGGCAGCTTTGGGGCTTGCTCTTACAAACTGAAAATTAGGATAATCTCAATTCTACAGCAGACGTTCTACTGACAGTGCTATGAGTATTGAGTTCAATTCCAACACTCAACAAAAAAGTATAAAAACTTGCTTAATTGACAGAAGTATTTAATATGCAGAAGGGTGATCCAAGACTACTGATATTCCCTAACAAAAAGCCTAACAAACGTAAACTGGGTCTCCTCTGACTTATCCTGGTATAAATTAGTCAAGTGGAGAGGTGCACTGGCAAAGAAATGAAGGAGAGAAGAACCAGATATAGGAATTATTTTCTATTTTTAGAATTTCCCTATAGTTTGAGTATCCTTCTGCATCACAGTTCTGTAAAAGTCTGAGACAGTATTCCTACGCAGTGCTTGATAGTGAGCAAACAGGCATAATCAAGCAAAGCAAATGTGTGCACCTGAAGTCCCACTAAAATCAAACGTTAATGCCATTCAATTAACCAGATGCATAAAGGTTTTACTAGATTTGAAAGAAGTGCTGAGAATTTTGCAAAATAAAGCCCATGAACAGAAGAAGGATTTTCATGCGTTAATTTGTTTGTAGTAAAAAGAAGTTTTCTGAGAAATCAGCCTATTCATAGAATTAAGATGCCATTAATTCCTGAATTACCCTTGTAATCTCAATATTCAAAGCCACAGAAGAACAAAGTGAAAATAGTAATACTTCATGGGTAATTTTCCTTCTAATTTACTTATTTCAATTTTCAGTTTTGAATTAAAATAATGTTTCTATTTATTGGCTAAATGTTATTTCTATCTAAGCTTGAAAGTATAATAAGGTGTAACTGAGTTCTTAAAGAAAATGCATTAAGGAACTAACTAACCTCTTCTATATTTTTTTTCCCTAGAAAAATTCATATATGCAGATTAAGTGCACAAAACAAATTTTGCAGTGTATGCATTATATATCTTACATTAAAAATTATGACTGGTGGAGGAATGCTCATCTCTCGAGGCATTTGTACTGCTACAATTTACAATAGGAAATATGCAGAGTGGATGTGGCTTCAGATTAATCATTTAGACACTATACATTTCATAAGGATAAAGGTCATAACAGCTGAGCAAACCATTTCCATCAACATTTTAAATAAGAAGATTATACGATACACAGAACTTGAACTAACACGACAGAATTTGTGCAAAGTATTGCAGCATTCCAGGAAATTATCTGTCTGAATGCAGAAAACAGTACAGTGCAAAATATAGCAACCTTTTAAATATTAAACATAAAAGTACAAGTATTAGATTTTTTTTTTTTCACTCTTTCAGAAGTAATTTTAAAAAATAACTTATTTTAAGTATACTTACAAGTGCTGCATCTGTTCACATTCGGAAAGTTTTTTGAACATACCTGAAACTTCTGTTTGAACACATATACAGAGTTCTTTAAAAAGTAGGCTTAAGCAAAATGTAAAAGAAATGTCTTCAGAGCTAAATTTAAGAAATTAATTATCATAAATCCAAAGTACAAAACATTCCGTCATTTATTGAGAACATATATGTATTTAGCTACAAAACTAGAGTGCTAGGTTTCTATACAATGAACATAGAGTATAATTCTATCGTATGATAGATCATGATTCTTCAGCTTGAAAAGAGAATACATGGAATATAATAGAAATCTATTAGGTAAGCGTGGAGAAGTGAACTGGACTGTTCACTATCTATTTCAACCTAAGCAGTAGAAGGTCATCAGATGGAGAAAGGAGTTACAGGTTTCAGAACAAAGAAAGGAACGTTTTGTAACCAATTAACTTGTAGAATAACTTTATATAATCTCAGATACTGAAGGATTACACTCTTTGAACAAATTCAGAGCAAAACTTAGACTTGTAAGATTCCAGTCTGCCTTCATTGTGTTGATAAATTCTTATGATTTATTTCAACAGTATGAAGCAGATTGAAAGATATGTGTTCTAACACATGCCACTGTAATATTATTTTGAATGATTTCTACTATTGGTGCTTGTGGATCCATTATATATACCACAAGCTTGTTCATGTGTTTTATTAAATTACTTTTAATGGATTGGAATAATAATTCTCTCCATGGAAAAAAAAAATACTTCAGAAAAAAACACAACTAAATGACAAACGCTGTCTTCAGCTTCCTCAAAATATTTAAACTATTTTATACACATATTTACAATTTATTTACACAGCAGTTCAAGAGACTTTTTTGATATAGTTATCTCACATTATGGGCACTAATAGGATGATGGTACTTGTTCCTGGGTCACTGAACAAACTAAAGCTGCCTAAAGTCACTCAAGCCTCAAGTGAAACCGTTAGAAGTTGTTTTTTTTTTTTTTTTTTAAGATTTCTTTTTAAAGAGGACAATGTACAAAAATGCTTAGTTTTGACTAGTTCCACATTGTTTCATCTTTGTATGCTCTCTGCTTTCTGCTTCAGCATAGCTGTGGTAGTAATATTGTTGCTGTTAGGCCAGAAGGTCAGGGGTTGAAGGACAACGTAAAAACTTAGGCTGTAATTCAGTGATGACACAGAGGCACAGTGCTTGTAGGGGAAGAGCAACCATACTGTCAAAGGTGTCTTCTTTGGATGAAACACTGAACAGAGGTCCCTACTGGCAAAGTCAAATGAAAAAGGAATAAAAGCTTCACTGTGAAAAACACATTTAAAAAAAAAAAACTTCTGTATCATTCAGAATGAAAGCTGAAGTATTGATGGAGTTTTATATATCTAACAAAAATTGATTTTACATCTGTCTTTTGGTTCATGGCAAAAAAAATCTATTATCAGTTTCACATGTCACTATTAATTCATACTTATTAATTCAAGAGTACCTTAGAATATAAAATTTATCTTACTAAAAGTCACGTGCTCTTGTTTTAGGAAAGGTTTTAGGAAAGTCAAGATTTACAGTTGAGAAAAAAATTATTTAACTCTTCCTTTTTGCAACCAGATTAGAAGGGACTCGGTTGTTACATTTTAGAATTTAAATTTGCTGTCTTCATGTTGTCGCTGGTTTATTAATGAACAAGTGTTTCAGTTTGTAAGAAAATTATTTTACAAAGGAGCGAGAGGTTATATCTAAAAATGAAGGAATGCAATGAGAAATAAATTACAGACAAAACTCTCAAAACTGTTACCTGAACGCCACTGATTAGCATTATTTTGAAGTCCCTAATGTTAAGCTGAAACGAAAAAAGATGGATGAAATACATGAGTAGAAAATACCAATAATCATTCTTGCTGACATATTTAGAGAGACATAGACAGAAGAATGAACAGTGCACGATGATGGGTAAGAGGAAACCTTCAATATGTAGAGGTAAAAGATGAGTCAACATAAAGTCCAGAACAAAAAAAAATCTGGATCAACAGAAGCAGTGAGACATACACCACTTCAAAGGATGTCTTCTATAATTTTAATCTCTATTATCAATATTTCCCTGAAAATTTTAGTCTTCTTTAATGCCAGCATAATATTTTGAAAATGCCCCACTGTCTGCCTTTAATAAGACACATTTCAGTTTGTTTATTTTGCCCTGCAAGTGAAAATTGCTTTAAAGTCATAATTAGGAGATACGTCCTCTAAAACATACACATCCCCATACAACCCAGAAAACACTGAAAGTGCATAAATCAGATCAAGAAATCCCATTTAGAAGATTACAATTTAAGTTTATCAAATTTGCCTGCTTATGAAGACGTATGAGTCTACAGAAGCACATTTTGTAGAGACTTGCAAAATATGGTCCCTGTGCTACTGTCTCCACCACAACACCATGAGAAGCTCATGGACCAGATCCTGCAGGATTCCAAGTAACTCCAGTGAGATTCTGATGAGGCTATATAGTGGCAAAAGTCGATTAGTTTACAGGACTGGCACTGCTATACATGCACGCTTACCCATATATCCAGACATGCCAACATATAAACAAATGCTTTTAATAGCTTTTTTTTTTTTTTTTTTTTTAATTAAAACACCCCATTGTAAATTAGGCGAATCTTTTATCAGGCTTTTGGACCCTTTTATTATTAAAAATACCCCACACTAACTTCTAAACACAATTTCATATTCTAACAGTCAAATAAAAATGCACCTGAAAGCACAATTTAAACTTTGTATATAGCTGTAATAATGTTGGTCAACAAAAGAAATGTTGAAAATCCTAAGGAAACATCATAAAAATGTAAGATATTATATAAAAGTAGAAGAAACCTCAGAATTTTATTATCTTGTTCTATGCAGTACAGGCAAAATTCTAGAGTTCTGAAAAAATGAAACTACCAGAAATCTATCCAGCAATTTTATAATTTGAGTGATTTTGCTTGGAAAAACAGTATTAGTAATACCATGACTCAATGTTTGGTCACCAGCTGACAAGTGCTACTTAAACCTCTCTATTCCCTGTACTAAGAGCAGTCATCTCTGATCTTTCAGAGCACACCTACACTACAAAATTCTGCCAGCAGTCATTGCCTCAAAGAAGAAAAGGCAGGATCTTTGATGAACACCGCATCACTGAAATTATAATACAAAATATGCTTTTGCTGGTATAACATTTTATTGGAAAGAGGGAAGAAAATGGAACAAAAGTCTATGTTGACACAAAGCTCAAGTTAGTTGATATAAATAAGTTTGTATTAGACATATTACCCTAGGATGGTACAGTACTCATGTGAAGTAATACTGCTAAAAAAACAAGGTGTGTTTAGAAAAACATTGAGATGGATTGAAAACTTTTCCAGATACCATAAAGATGATCTTAAAAAACTGATCTGTTTTAGAAAAATAATATAAGGGCTTAGTCTTACTAAAAATCCCTGCATCTAAACAGATTGGGCAAGTCAAAATGGTCTCAAGAATTAGTCAAAATCAGAAGTGCAGCCACAGTCCGAATAACGCTTGCAGTGAAAAAGCTGATGTGATCCAAGTATTTGCCAGTGTTGCTAGACAGTCTACCTTTCATTTTGCATATAACAAGCATTTAAGACCCTATGTGAACCCTACCGAAAGCTCATTAAAGGTGTGCACAGAGGTGTTTGTTGAAGCCAGTTCTGAATACAGAAGTTTGGACCCCACATTTTCCAAGCACATTTGAAAACCTAATTCTCAAGATATGCAATTGTTGTCAAGCCTCTTAAGTGCCAGAATCACCAATCACCTCTCAAATGGCCTTACAGTGTGAAACAGCATAAAGAAAAGTGTGTATGAATGGAATTTACAAAATAAAATAAAATAAAATAAAATAAAAGCTACAATATCTCAGAAGAACTCTCTTGCCTGGTAAGCACTGGTGTAATGAATTGTAGGTTTTTTCCTAGAATGGAGCTAAGTCAAAGTAACGTGAGGAATTTAGAAAGGTGCATTTCTCATTTGTATAGACTAGCGAAGGAACAGTGTATGACTTAACTCAACTTCACTGCTGATTTAAGTGGGATGAATTCCTACCAAAATTATGGGAAAGGTGCAAAATGTAGTAGTACAGGGGGAGTGATGGGAGTAAATTGAGTAGATAATATTTTTTTGGCTGAATGTCAGAAAAAAATAGTCTTAACAGAGAGGAGTATTATACTGTAGAAACGACATCCCCAAGACAAGTGATAGAAGTTTTATTGCTTCAGTCCTTTAAAAATGAATTAAGTAATGCACAAGAAAAAAGATCCAATCCTGCCCTTCCTGAAGGATTTTTAATATGACCTACTATATCTTTATGATCTCTGTCATTTCATGCATATGAGCAAAAGAATAAACTGTGCATAGCAAGGAGGGAAATCTCAGTTTCATTGGTTTTCCTCCCTGCAAGCCTCCCTGCTTCTTGCCATTCACAACCATTTCCATCATCTACAGATGGCTAGAGGAGCAGGGGGCAACACACAATTACAAATTAATCTCTATTATCATTGCAGAAGCCTGGAGTTGCACTCCAACAGCACAGAGCTAATTTTCTCGTCTTTCCTTGGGAGTGGGAAGGTTGCTTGTACATTTGTCAGTTTTGTCTTTGTCAGGGGGGTTATATGTTCAGTATAATGAGAAAAGGGCACAAGTAAAACAACATTTCTCAATTTTAATATTGTAAGACTTCTCACTAAAATGAGGATTACCATCATGAAGCTTTCTTTTCAAATTCTTTTTCATGTACAGTATTACAAACCTATCAGATTCCCTCTTTCATAGTCACTGTCACACTTTCTAACCTTCCTTAACCTTAAGTCTCAGGACTTTCACATACTACCAAAAAAAAGAAAAAAAACAAAACAAAACAAAACAAAAACACCACCTGACAGATTTAAAAGCCTTTCTCAGAAGAACTTCACCCAAATTCTTCAGATACGATTTCATTGTGACTTCCAGATATACCTGTTTTAGCAAGAAACAAGGATTATGGAACTATTTCCCATCTAATATCAATTACTTTGTCTTTTAGGATAAATTCTGACTTCTTACCTTCATTAAATTATATTTGGATTATACAGCTTTCATTTTGAAGTAGTCATAAGAAACACTCTTTCCCCTCTTCACTCTTGCATGTAAGTTTATTTCTGGGTAAGGTGATCTCTTGACAAAAAAGAAGGAAAAAAAGAACAAAAATCCCACCACACAACAAACCACCACCCCCAGAAGAAAAGCTTCCTCAAAAACTACTACATGTGACAGGAAAAGCGCAGAAGAGGGTTTGTCCATTGCTCTTAAGTTTCTTCACTATGTGTTTCATTTATATTCTCTATGTTCCATCTTTCTTGTAACTAAATCTCAAGTGGTCAGTATTTTCTATGCCCTCTCCATATATTTGGAAAATTTAGAATCAAATAGTTAGAAGGGACCTTCAAAGACCGTGCAAGTCCAACTGCCTGAGCACATCAGGGCTAACCAAAAGTGTAAGTATTATTGAGGGCATTATCCAAATGCCTCTGGTTTTATTTTGGAATAGCAGGACTCCTTTGAATGCAACTAGATAACTTGATATTGTTGGTTTTGCATTATAAATTGTCTCAAATCCAAGAACGGTGATGAGGAAAGAAAACTGAAATCTGACCAGCATGTGCTAGGAGTCTGTAACTCACCTTTTATAGGTGAGTTACACAACTCACACACAACTACACTTTGGTCTGTGGTTCACCCACAACTACATTTTGGTCTGTGATCTTATTTTCATTCCATCATCACCAGAGGAAAACTAGCCTGCCCTTTCAATTGTGACAACTTGTTAAGAATTACAACAATGGCTCAATTTTTACTCAACACATTGGCTGTCTAGATATGCCTTTTTATCCCTTTTGTTTGCTATTCCAATATGTTAAGTATTAAAAAGCTGCAACCTCTGCTAACCAGTTATGTTGTCAGTAACACAGTTCCTGCTGTGGCCTTGTTCATTCAAGTTCATTAACTCATTCTTTTTTTTTTTTTTTTTAATTATCAACTGATAATAAGCACTTGATGAACACATCAAGCTGGAAAACTGGATACACAGAGTTGTATACTTGCAAGCATAATCTAACTATAAAAGCTTAATTTTTAACAGGATTTCTTTGCCTATTTTAAGCTAATTTGAAAGAAAATCATATTTCTTTCAATTTAAGTATGCTTAACTAGCAATTGTTAATATGATTGAGCTCTGTACACAAATGTGATGAAAGATATCTTGACTATTAAAAAATTGGATTCCCACTTAAAGACAAAATGTACAAATTAAATTATTTTATATAAGCTCATGGTATTATCTGTAGGTAAGCTCTATCCTGTAAAAATATAGGCTACTTATGCAAGAGATTTCATTTGGTTAGATGTTACAGTTTTTTTGTGTAATCTCACTCTCCAACTTTTTATAGCACCTCAGATTCTACTTCATAATCTCCTTTGAAATACGGTAAATATATATATATGTATATATTTAATGAAGAAAACTATCCAGTTTTTTCATTACTAAATATAACTTTAAAATTGAAAACTTTTTAAAATAAATTATTTAATATTCACTGACATTACACCTCCTATCAAAGTCAACTTCAGTTCTCAGATGGTCCAAAGAGATAGTTGTTGCACTGTCTTGGAAATTTAAGATCAATTTAATACTTTTTAAACAGCTAATATTTTATAAATGGTGATTAGTTATAATTTTTTTGTTAAGAGAACAGTTTCAAATGACAAAAGTTGTATCAATGAGTATCCAACCAGCCAGCAAATCCAAGTTCCACTAATTTTCACTTCCAATTTGTCATCTACTTAGCAGTTTATTGCTCATATTAAAACACCATATTAAAACATATTTTGTTTGATGCATCTATTGAATTTACAATATTGAAATATTATATACATGTACGATATGTGAAATATTAAAAAAGCTCTGAAATAGAAGGGAGATGGCTTCCAAATGAAACTCTGTTCAAGTGTGCATTCATTATTCAATTCCTTGCTAAAACAAAGATTTTCAAAGATATACCACAACTTTAATGGAACTCCTAACTTTTCAATTGCAACCAAAATAGCGAACATGCTCAAACTCAACAGAAGGTCTAAAAAGACTGTTCCCCACAAGCACGCCTGCCGTTTCTAGTTGTGCTGCACTCCAAGTAGAGGCCATGTCCTTCCTCTGGGTCAATCATCATACTTCATACAGTTAATCTCTCCCCAAAGTCACTGGACTGTTCATCAGAACCAGAGAAAACATGCAAACTTACAACTAAGTAATTGAGATTGCACCAACCAGAAATAGAGTCTTACAAAGACACTGCAAAGTACCTAGCAAATTATTCTGAATTTCATCTCAGAAAAAGAGACAAACAACTGAGCAGCGCCATTCGTATTTTTAACTCCTCTTCATTAAGTCTTTCTGTGGAGGATGAACACACCCAGAGGACTGATAAACTCAAAAGACTTTTCTCCAACTAGAGATGCCAAATTAGTGACATCTCTCATGAGAACAGGCATCTCTATATTTAATTCTCCTAGCTGAAAATTCTAATTACATTGTGAGCCAACTTATCTGAGATTTAGTACTACTGCACCAGAAAAGGCATGGATACTTTGGTCAATCTAGAAAATGAAACATGTTTTTCTATGTTTTCTGTAACAGCAAATAAATAGTGTTTTTCTGTTTGTTTTGCAACGTACCATTTAGTCATGAAAAGCTGCCTAGTTTTATCATACACCACATTTAGAATGATATTTGCAGTATATAAAACATTACCAGACTTGATAATTTACTCAAAATAGTTAAATATGACAAGACATTAGGAAGAAAGGGTACCAACAGACATTAAACACTGCTCAAGTTGAGTAGGTAACACAGAATGATTACAGGCATACTTGCAACTGATCTTACATGAATATAGACAATAATTTTATTTACAATAAGCAGAAATTCTATTATTTTCTTCTTTGTAATGATATAAATGCCAAGTTAATCATTAAAAGAAATGTCAGCTCTATCAGTGGCAGCTGCTCTTCCTACTTAAAAAGGAGGGGAAGTGTAAGAGCAGGGCAGCTAGCAAACCCCACAGCGGTCTGCAAAGTCACTAGTGGGAAAACAACAAAGGCCTTTCCATGCAACTAACACAGATGTGCCCATAGCCAAACTGTCAGAAACAGTTAAGATGATGGCTACTCACAGTTCATTATTTCCTTCTCACAGGTCACTGGGTGACAAGCTGGGTCACCATGCTTTGTCGGCTGCTACAGTCCTTCTCCTCCTCCCTCCCCCCCAGTTCTTATTCCATTTAAATAAAGGTAAGCCGCTCAAACCAGTATACTAATGTAAACAAATATATTCAAATGATTTCTAAAAATGGGACTGTAATGTTTATTATACATTCCTTTCATTTTCAGATGGACGTATAACATTTCCCCTTTGCGATGAGCTGAGAACCAAATTTGTATCTGTGGCAGATACAGCTATTAGAATAATTTTGTCAAGATGAGACTAAAGCTTATAATGAAAGCTAATGTGTCACCAATTCAAAGCTTTAACCTTTAGAACGCTTACATGGCAGATACATCATGGAAAATCATTTCAACTCAGTGAAAAGATGGTTGTCATAAAGGAGTTTTCACAAAGAAATCTTAAAGTGTATTTAAAATTAATACAAACTAGTTTTTAAATAGAAAAATACAGTGTAGAGCTGTTTATAAGTGGAACATTAATAATTGTATTTTTAATGCATTTGGTATCCAAAACCAACTATCTTTTAAAAAAATACATTCCCATCTGTATCCATGGACTAACCATAATTCATAACGTAGATCATGACTTTCACCTTTATTTTGTCCACTTAGAATTTATAAACTGCTTATGGATTGTAAAGAATCAAAGGTCAAACATTCAATTAGCCGTTACAAACAATTTTACCAATTCATAGTTGTGTCACTGATGAAAGTGGGAGAACACTTCTGTCTCCTTGGGGTGTTCTTTACTCATTTTTCCTCCACTGGTAAGTCTTAAGAAATGTAATAACTGAATCCGCCCAACTGATTCAGAAAAAAATGAAATGAAACCAACTGTCCCAGATGTGTCTGTCTTAGTATTAAATATGACAGGGTCATAAGTATTCTGACCCAGATCCAGGAGTGCTTGTACCTAGCATGTACGTAGCTTGGAACACACTTAAATGAATATCCACATTGGAGACAAAATCTTTAGAGAACTGTGAAATCAGGCCTACCTTTGGGAGCAAAGTGATCCAATAAGGCCACAAACTAAAAATACATTAAAACAGGTGACTAATTTTAGGAACATTACCAGTGTTATTTAAAGGGACAGATCACAAATTCAATGCATTGCTGGGAGACCCAAAATACGGAGCGAGTGTTTTTTCTTCCCCTTTTTCTTACTAGAATTTGTCAGGGTTCCATGTTGACATACAAATATTGAAACAAAAGGAACAAATAATACGCCATTTGAAGTACAAAATATTTATCTTAGAGATACATACAAGAAAAACGGGTGAACTGTTGCATGCAAATTCATGAAGTAACTGCTCATTTTAGAGACTTAGCTGACATCAAAAGAAATCTGATCTGTTACAGTTGATGATGCAAGAGTACCATCTTTCCTTTTTAGGGCTCAACTAGGAAGATCATAAAAATAAGGGAAGTAATTTAAGATGTTGTCAGAAGTTACAGGAGTCGCATTTCTACCATATAATACCTAAAACATTAAGTTGTTTTCTTGATGCAAAGATGATACTATGTCATCTTTTGTCATGTGTTCATTCTCCAAAATTTGAGTGAAAGGAGATAATGGATCTGCAGCTTCCCTTATGTGAGCAGTTCCATGAGAATAAGGATGGGAAGGAAATTTGTGGCTGTTAGTTTCTAGTTAAGTCATTAGCTCCTGTACACTGAGGGAGGTACAGGAATCAGAATCATACAGCTCACTTCTCCACTCATTCTTATCTAAATACCATGTTGTCTTAGCAAATTTCAACCCTCCATACCTATGGACTAGCTTACGACAGGATTTTTTGTCCATTTGGGGTAATGTTTGCCTTTTAGAAATGGAACAGATTTATTTATTGGCAACATCATTTACTGGAATGGATGAGTTTTTCACATTTCACATAGGAACTCAGGGATTAATTCAGGTAAATCATAGATGAAATTCAGGTTGTCATATCCTACAAACATAATGCATCTCAAAAATTTGTGAAAGTATCAGACGCAATCAAAAAACCATCATTTTACACCTTGAATAAGGTGTCCCCAAAGACAAAAAGGACTTGTTGAGACTGCTAAGGAAGGACATGCAGAGAAACAAGACAATTTGCTTGTCTTTGCTACCATGTATTATAGAATAATGTGCAAGTGTCTGAACAAGATGAAGGTAAGAAAAGGACTCAATGCAAGTTTCAACCAGCAAAAATAAGAACGTCTAGGTGCATAAAAATTATTGCAAACAGATTAATTTGTAATCCAACTACCCACATTCTTTGAAATGTATCCCTCTTTTCATAGAGCCCTTCCTACAAAAACCTATAGATTAGATGTTCTTCCATTATGGCACTGACTTCATTCTGTGGTGACTCTCCATGAAAGCATGGAGACTGTTTCTCAGAATCCAAACCAGAAACAAACAAATAAAACCCTAATAATGAAGCTCTGAGCTGCACATTCCCACAAAACACTAAGCTAGAGAAGGAAACATTTAGGGCAGGATTCAATTTCTTAAACATAGACCCTTGTTGGTATTTGAGACTGCTAAGGTATCCTAAGGATCTGCACCTTACAGATACAAGACTTGCAGGAGATTTACCGTAATCTGAAGGAGCTGAAAGCCTGGTGATATATTCTTCAACAGTTAAAAATCACACTAAACACCTATGCCTTGGCAACTGAATCTCCTTTTAGAGACTCTTCAGATCACTTCTCAAAAAACAGTCTGATAAGAAGTCTACAAGTGTGTTGAGCAGGACAGTTAATCAAAAAGAATTTGAAAAAACAGTTGACCGTCTTTGGAGGGGCAGGATAATATTTACTTTATCAACCTAAATAGCTGGACCAACTCCTGAAACAAAAATTCTAGGACACAGAGATACAGTTTCCTCTACTAACACAATGTATTCTTCATTTGCACCTATGACAGTTTTTCACGTACTGTAAAGAATGGCAAATTTCATTCCTACATTGGAATAGATAGGAGGATAGACACCTTTCTCTTATTTCTCACATCATCTTCCAGAAGGGCATGGAAAGCATTCTATGAGCTACAGAATACGTTAGTCTATCACAGTCTGCTGAAAAACAGCAGGAAATTAGGATTTATCTCACTTAGAACTTCCATAACAGAGGTAATTGTAGGAATTTTGAATTAGTTGCCACTGCTATTTAACAACGTTTTTGACAATAATGTTATTAATTTATTATTTTAATAATTATAGTTCAGAAAAATACTTTAGACTGTGTGACTCCACTTTTGGTGGAAAGAAATGCATAAAGACACAAAGTCAAGCATTCAATGCTTATAAACTATTTTAACTGCAGATAATCTTCAAAATCAAATGTCTGTGTTCACCAAAAGAAGTTTTTTAGCTTAATATTCAAAAACTTACTTAATTCAACTTTCATTATAATATTGAGTAATGTCTAGTGGCCTTCCATTTGAATGGGAGGCTCTGTTTTCTTAATGTTTTGATCTAAGAAAACACTCAAAAGCTCAAAAACATCTAAAGAATGGCATTTGGCTAGTTAACCAAAATTTTTTTTTTCCCCAGTTATGAAGAACCCTCAAACCAGGGCAACATTGTCTGCCTTCTGTAAGTAAAAGTAGTTAAAAACATTACTATTAAACTTTTACTCAAATTAAAATACAGTCCTATATTGAAAGTAACTGTGTCACTTAGTACTTCAGCTCAGCATGACTTCTAAGGTTTATAACAAAGCATTAACCATTTAAATTTAAATCGTGTGGCACAAAAGATGTCACAATGTTGATAGAAGCTATATTTCTTTATGTAATTTGTGTAACGTGAGGTTTTTAGATAAAACTGAAAAATAAATTTTCAATTATCAAACATTCTACACATCAATCTTTAAAAGAAATGCACATAAATGTCACCCTTTTTCATTAATTTTAGGCAAAATCCATGTTCGCTTATCAGCCAGAGGGTTTCTGAGATATTTCAATAATATCCAGGAAATCAATCTTACATGAAACTGAAGGAAAACATCTAATGTCATTGAACAATAAATATCAGTTCTGTCAGTGGCTTACCTTTAAGCTGAGGCCTTAGGATGTTTCTCTTCTAGTTTCCTCACCAGTGCCACTGTCAGCTGTGTAGTCTCCCCTAGGGGATCTGCAGGCATTAAATGGGCGTCCAAAGGTCCTGAAAGTTGTTTCTGATTGGGGTTGCTGACATTTTTTTGTGGTATCTAAGAGATGGAAGTACAAGCATGCAATTCATAAATTGTTAATTAAAATAATGTGTGTCTACTTCTGCAAGTAAGGCTGTTGATCAACAGAAAATGTCAGAAATACAAATAGTTGTGTCAAGATGCATCAAGAAACAAACCTACAGAGTGATTTTCGTTTCCTTTCCTTCCTTCCAAGTTTCTCCATATAGAAAATAAGAAATTTCATTTTTTTTTTTCTCATAGTGAATATAAAATAGTTCTGAGATCTAAATAGACACAAAATACATGTTGATTCATTAAAATCCTATCTACAACTATTATTTGCTTATTATATAAACACTTTATTAAATTAAGAAATCAAATTAGGTTATTTAAGGAAATAAGTTGACTTCCACGCTATTTTCCCTTTCAAAATGTGTTTTTGAAAGGACTGTCTCTGATCTGCCTCTGGCTTAATACTATGACCTCTTCTGCTGAGCTGCTGTCTATCTCCCGATGAGCTGCAGATCAGGCCCCATGGTGAATGCGGTTTTCTGTCTGGGTCACCTCCTCTTTCATTTAGTTCCTCTAGGTAGGTCAGGACAAACTCAGGGTAAGCCTGTAGGAAAGGACAGAGGCAGAGGGATACTGAAGAAAAACATCAGCTTTATCAGCAGAATCACAACAATCTAAACACCAGGAATGATGGGAAAAGTGGTCATCGATGTAGGCAATATTACAAAAAGTTCCTGTGTGTAAATAACTTAGTATTTCACAAAGTTTTTGAATGTACAACTAGATAATGACCTTTTCATATGCACTCAAGTGAAAAATGTATAAAAATCTTTTATCATTATGTATCAGTTTAAGAATAAAGACTGACAGCTCTCAAAACAGGAATTCTTATAAACATGAGGAAAAAAATGTATCCTTATGTTTAGATAATCATATGTAATTAAGTAACATATTTAGGTAGGCATTTCCATGAAATATTAAAGGAATTTTATATGGCATATTCTAAATTAAAACATACCATATACATACATTTTTGATTATCTTAAATCAAAGAAAATGTTACTATTTTAATTAAATAAAATCATTTATCTACTTAATACTGTTGATCCTTGCTTACATGTCCAAACGCCTGAAACATGCCAATTTCTCAGGCTCCAACACTTCTATCCAAGCAGTTGTCAGAAGTCTGTGTCCATGGTGAAACTGGAAGAATGTTTTTTTATTTATAATCATGGAGTATCCTGAGTTGGAAGGGATCCACAAGGATCATGGAGTTCAACTCCTGACTCCACACAGGAGCACCCAAAAATCCAGCCTGACCCCCCCCTGTCCCAGCTCCATGCCGTTCCCTCGGGTCCTGTCACTGTCCCCAGAGCTCAGTGCCTGCCCCTCCACTCCCCTCGTGAGGGAGCTGCAGGCCGCCATGAGGCCTCCCCTCAGTTTCCTCTTCTCTGGGCTGAACAATCCCAGTTACTTCAGCTGCTCCTCATGTGTCTTCCCCTCTAGACCCTTCACCAACTTTGTCACCCTGCTTTGGAGGATCTCTAATAGTTTTATGGCCTTATACTGTGGTACCTCAGACTGCACATGGTACTCGAGGTGAGGCCGCACCAGCGCACGGTAGAGCGGGACAATCACTTCCCTTGACCACCCAGCAATGGTGTGGTTGAAGCACATGTAAGACCACGTGCTTCACTCTTTGATACCAATCACGTTTTGGAGTCTTGCCTTAATATACATTTTATTTGATTAGGCTTTAGTTTTAAATTCTGTGACCATCTGTACTATCTTTAATAGAAAATGTATAGATATTTACCACAAAAAGTTAGACCAAAACTAGTAACTATTCAAACAGTTTGACAGTTAACACTAGCAAACAAATCTATTAACGTATTAAACTCTTATAGTTACAGGCTGAAGTACCTCAGAAGTATAGGAAAAGCCATCTTTTTTCTCTGTTATGTCACTCAAGAGTGTATCAACATAAACAATTTCATTTTTAAAGTAGGTATTGCTACAATACTTAAACACACAGACATTTTCCAAAGCCAGTTCTGCATGGACATTCCACTGATTCAGCAGAACTTCTAGGCTTGAACAAAAACCAAAACACTTAAACACCTAAACTCAAATCTACTCTCATGTTCTGAGAGAACTTTTTTGTTCATACCTTAAGAACACTTCATAATGTTTAATTTGTTGTTCTGACCTTAAATGTTACTAGACATGCTTAACAATAAAGCGCCTTTTTTTTTTTTTTTTTTAAGCTTCAGCTACATTATTTTTAATTTAGCTTTCTGTTAGACGTTTCCCATGAGTGCAGATATTTTCAGTTTAGGAAAACACTTTCCTTTAAATTAAATCCCTTCACAACAGCAGCAGTACAGCAAAGAGTGGGGTGTTTTTACTTCTTAAGAAAACAACAACAAAAATTACCAATCAGTAATGTTAACTCCTCTCCTGTTTATCACCTTGAATAGACCATGTATCACTGAAGTTTCCTGTGCTGCTTCAGTTCCATCTGTATTTTAATTCTGATGGAATATGCTAACTTAGATTTCTGGCATATTTTTCAGACCCAGCTATATGAACTGTGAGCTTGGAGTCTATTTCCTTAAATAACACTCTTCCTCTACAAGAACATAATGCTCACCTTACTTACCAGTGCTACTAAGAGAAGTGGTTCTGGTTTCTTTCTTGTTCACTTTTCACCTTTTCTTCCTGACTCCATGCCATCATTTCTTCTGTGCCAGAACAAAGCATTTGGCAGCCATGCAATGACAACAAACAGAACAAATCTAAGTTAAAATTAACACAGTAAAATGATAGTTATTAACCACATGGGTACTCAAACCCAGCTTGCCACATGGCACTGTGCGGCACGTTTATGCCAGTAGGCCAGACGGCGTGGAAGCTGATGAGGGAGTCCTTGTTTCTGTCTGATTCATCACAGTACCTATAGGCCCGCATTTCCTTGGCATTAAACAGCCACTGTGGGTACACAGGAGAACCTCTCTCTTTCAGAGAAGTGAACACACAATGAACTCCTGGTGATGAACGTGAAAAAAACCTCAAACCTTTCCGGGACAGGAAAACTGTTTTGCAGACAGTTCTACTCTTAATCAAATAATACTTTATAAAGTTTTATTTTTAGTTCTAAACACATTTCAACACATGCATCTAGGATAGATTTTGCTTTCAGTGCACACCAATTACATAGAAACCTATTGGGAAATGCACCTTCAAAACTTGCAACAAAGCACACTGAAGAACACAATTAGCTTATCTTGCTCACTTTCTCAAATTGAAATTTTTACTTATAAATTATCTGTAACATTTACCTGAAAAAGAGTATACAACCTGACCTACTGCAAGTAAGGATATCGTTACATTTTTAGGCTAATAAACATTCAAGGGGGGAAAATATAAAATTATTTTTTCCTTTCTACATAAGAACAAAGTTTATGAAAAAGAAAAGCAATGTCATGACTGAATTATGGATCAGTGTCTTAATAAATACCTCATGATTTTACTGTTTTTCAGTAGATACTATTCTCTCACATAAAAAAGTTAACTATATGTTGATTGCATAGAGGAGAGTGTACATTAATGGCAAATACAGTAAGCAGCAGGTATTAAATCCAAGAAAGTACATTTTCTTCTCAGTCTGGATGATGTGTCACATATCATTACACTGCATTTTGCTGCTTTCCTTTATGTCAGTTTTTGTTGGCCTACATATGCTGCAACTTAAAACAACATGACACTACAAATAAAGTGAATGTGATAGGAAATATATAGAGAAATACAACGTTTCAAACAGATCTACTATTGTTAGTATTTTTTCCCCTCTAGAAGACATACAGGCTAGAACTGAAGTATTGTAGCTGTTATAATCAGAAACTTTGTATATTATAAGGAGAAAGGTTTCTAAACTGCAATTTTTTTTTAATGTTGAAGTATATTTTATATTGAAGTAAATAATCAGTATGCCTACTGAAATAAGGAATAGTACAGCTGACATTTTGTGACAATATTTTGTGATTATTCAAAGCATTCTAGAATAATTCCAAATAGCATACAATGCAATAAGAACACAATCTCCAGTTTATCTGTCTATTCAACTTGTCTGAGTAATCAAGTTGAATCCAATGTCAATCTGAAAAGATTAAAAAGGGAAATCTACTGCTAGAAGAGATCTGCTATTACTTGGCAGGGTTTTGTTAATTTTTTTCCCCCATTTTTCCCAAGGTTATCAGTATATAGCACTGCAGACATTTCCAACATTTCTGTAAACATTTTCAAAATGTTCGTGTGTTTAACATGATCAAATGCTCAGACAAAGGCACAATTTAAAGAATCCTCAACAGCATGAATCACTGGATATAAAGCACTTACATGCTAATGCAACCTAACTTTTTAAATTTTTTTTTTTTAGATGACAAGGCTGCTGGAAAAAAAAAAAAAACCTACACTTTGGTGAATACTCTTTCACCCTTCCACTGATTGTCCATGGATGCTGTCCGTGCTGATAGTAATGTGTATGAACCTGCTGACCTACAAAACACCAGAACTCAAACAAGAGCTCAGGGTTCTCATCACCAGCAACACACACTAATAAAGGGGAGTGCCTGTCAACGCTGTATGAAGATCATTGTGATCATACTGTCCAGATTTTTGTTGTCATTTGAAGACTTCACCTGACCAAAGTAGAAAGGAACCTCTCAGCAGCATAGTTACACCCAGGAAAATATACCTAATTTTAATCAATATGTTTTAAAGTATGTGCTATTTCCTTTAACTACTAAAAGTAAGCAAAACAGTAACTCACTGTTATTTTGAAAATTTTCTGTTGTAATTATTTATTTATTTTTAAATACTTCTTGGAGGAGGAAGGATGCTTTTAAATTTAGCATTTCTGTTTAGATCTGAAGATTAAAATTTTTTTTTCTTGTTATTGAGAGACAGCTTTTAGGACACCTGTTTTGACAGTGGATTGGTTTTTGATTTATTGATATTCATACATAACATTAGAAACTGCTATAAAGGATTTCCCACAGCACATTAATTTCACATAAATGTGCTGCATGTCCTGCAATAAAAATAAGATGCCTCTAACTTCTTCGATCAAAGAACATCGCACTATTTATTAAAGCTTTTTGCCATGTTTCTTCTATAAACTAAATCCCTATATTCGATCCTTGTTCAATGTTAACAGGATGTGTTAGTAGCATATCAGGCTTGAGCTTAAGTGGCTTAAATGCTTTCCCAGAATGCATTTTAAGCCTCTGATAATGAATGAATTTAAAAGTGTTGGAGCATGCATCTCATTTTAGATTGCTCTTCAGATTCCTTTCAGAGTTAGCCTCACTTCTAAATACTGACTTTTAGTTATAACAAGTTATTATACCAACTGAAGAATAAGATATATTTTCACGATATAATTTAAATAATTTAAAATGTGAACTACAATTCAAGAAAAAAAAGCATTAAAAAAATCACAAGTAAAGTCCTGCACTGTTTTCATTAGTTTTATATTTATATTAATTTATTTGATAAATACAAAATATTTAGAAAACAGGAACAGGAATTATTGTAGTAAGACTACAGTGTTTACGGTGGTAAGAATTTCCCCCCCTCAAAAGAAAAAGAGAATACGTTTAAAAAGAAAGACACATCCCAAAATCCGCTATTTGCCAAATGCAGAAATAATACCACACCTAACAGCAGATGGAGCCATTACTTCCTAAACTCACTACTGATAGATGCTACTTGTCTCTGTTACAAAATGAGTACTTCAAAGACTTGCATTTCATTTTACAATAAATAAATAAATAAATAAAAATTGGCATTTACACTTCAAATACCATGATTTCACAAGGGGAAAAAAAGGTTGCTTTCTGAAAACACCATGGATAAGTACCTAACAGTAAATAAAGATGTGAAAAAGAAATAAGGTCTCCAGCTCAGTTTATTGGATAAAAGGAATAGAAAATTAATCATGCATTAAGAATTTTTAAAATGAAAAGGAATAAATATATTTTTGTAGTAATGGAAACTAAATCAGAAAAGCTACCTCAACCAGAACTGTTCTCTCTATATGATACCAAGGGCATGGGCATTTTAAAATCAGGTTCCAAATTATTACATTTCTCATTAATGACTAGCAGTATTTGTATCCACATTTGTTACTAAAATGAAGATTTTTGAAAATCCTTTTCTATCTTTCATTCTTTGCTACTGGAATATAATTCAGCTGCTTACCTCAATCACATTATTCTGACTCCGGTAAACCCAATCAGTATGCCAGAAGTGAATTTTACCTTCACTATGTGTTTGGATAATATTTTAGATAATAAAGGACTGCTGGAGTGATTGAGTTAAACAAGAGCAATGAGTGTTCCGGGCAAGCTGATTGTCCACAATGGCATGATCAGCCTTCTCCTTAAAAGATACTGGAAAAAAAAAATAAAATAAGATAAAAAAAAAAAACAAAAAAAAAACACAAACCAAGTGAACTTAATTAGAAGAATCAAAATTGTGGTTAACAGAGTATAAATACAAAGGAACCCTAAATGATCTCACCTGATATCCTGCTCCAAAGGCTACCACAGGTTAAACCAAAGATTTAGTTTCTGAAGCAAAATTGATTTCCCAGCTCTGTGGATCAGTCTCCAAATGAAGTGGTCCAAACCTTTAATTACATATAGCAATTAAAAGTATTTAAAATCAGCTCATGATTCAACCCATATAAAATCAAGATCAATCAACTCTCCCTGATTGATTTCTTTGGACACTTTTGCATTACAATCACCCTTTCTGGACCTACCAGAAGAGTATCTGAACAACTTCTGTACATTAGATATGCAAATTGGGAATAACACATGTTAACAAGGAGAAATTTCTATTCCTGTAACTAAAACAAGAACTGCTGTCTTCCTGTCAGCCTGGCAAGTTCTACAACATTAAACTTTAAATTACAATTTTACATATATTAGCTGAATAAATATCAGATTGTCATAAAACTGAAACTCATACTGTTACAGGTAGAACTACTAAAGCTAACGTTATGTAAAGATAACTTTATATTCACCCAAGTAAGTCGGATTGCTTTTTAAAAATGTGAATAACTTCAAAAAAGCTACTACATACATACAAGGAAAGAATGATTCTGATATTTAAAACAATTTATATTCCTTCTTCCTCTGCAATTTAAATAATGCATATAACAATTTTTCCTGAGCCTTAGGGGGGAAAACGATTTAAAAATCTGTAAATTCTTCTAAAGCGTAATATTCCTGCAGAATTCAGAAGTCAAACTTTCAAATAAATTTTAGGTTTTTTTTGCTTTTCTTCATTTTAGTTGTCCACATTACTACGTTCTCTATTAAATGACATTTTATAGTGCTCTTAATAGTTTTCTTTTTTATTTTCATTTTTCACGTGTCAGTTGAACAGAGGTTGCTTAAGTAGATGCAATGTCATCAAGTCTTGAAATAGAAACTGTTCCTGATCAGTAGTTTCAGGGTGTTTACAAAAACACATTTCTGAAGTCACATCCTACATCAGGCAAGACAGAACTCTTTGCATTCCAGTATACAGACAGTTGCTTAAGGATATATCAGCCAACCGGGACCATGCGTGTCTGACTTGCGTAACGCTTACTTTAAATGTAAATAAATCAAAACTAGGTTCAGTACACAATCTTGTTCATCTGGGATATGTCTTAGAAATGTCTAGCAGAGGTAGGGGTTATTTTTTTCCCCCCAGGTGTCAGCAAGTGACAGATCTCAATGACACCCCATGCTATTTTTCTACAGGGAGCACCAAGAACTAGAAATATACAGACTTACTACAAATCTTGACATCTGCAACAGTCCCAGGGTATCACATCAGCCCCTTTAGGTTATTTCAATTTGATCTACATATCCATGAAAATAAAAATCAATGTGCCCAATGGTCTAGTAAAACATTCACCCTATCCTATCCAATTGTTTCTTTTCTGTGAAGCACAGGCGTAAAAGGCACAGTGACCCTCAGAGCTATGCCATTGGGAACATATCCATCTTCGCAAATGATCTCTCATGCTGAACAAGTTAATAGATATCATCTATTAAAAGAACTTTCCCCTTAATCCTTCTGCAGTGGCAAAGGCCTACTGATAAGTGAACGCTGCACATATTGGCAGGTGCTTTTACAGGTGCTGTGTAGCAAAACAGCAAGTGGAATATTTTAAAGTACTTGAACTATATGGAATGTTATGATCAATAACTAAATTTAAGATATACCTTTTGTTGGTATAATCTCATCACACCATAAAGACTTCAGCTACCAATGGAGAATTTCAGAAAATTCTTAAATCCAGATGAAAAACAAGAGGTTTTTGCCCTTTTAAATGTTGCCTTAAACAGGCATGTGATTAAACTTAAACTACATGTGATTCAACAAATAATTGCCCAGAAGATTAACCTGTACTTTTGTCAGTGCAGGAACACACTTGTGAAAGGTTTTAAATGGTATTTCCTTTCATAAATATAGTTTAGCTTGTGAGCTTTTTTGTATATCACATAGCTGTACTTATCAAATTAAACAATACCAATGTATTTTATCAATCTGATATCTGAAAGCAAAGGTTTATTAAAAATATGTACAAGTGGTATTTTATACTATTCCACCTCAAAACTTAGAGAACTAAGAATTTTAGGTAAGAGAAAATGCGTTGGATATATTTAAAGGAACCATCAGCTGCTTCAAGTCCATTAACTCTAGTCATCCCACCTGCAGCCTTATATATTAGCTACCAATAAAATCTGTTTATGCACTACCACTGCTATTCCATTAGTTGTATAGAATCTGGATGTAAACATTAGCATTACAAAGAGGATCACTTTTCACACAAAATTTTCAAAAGCTGAATTTTGAAGATGTATCTCTCGTTGGAAGTAGGCATTTTAAAAACAATTTGTGCAAGTAGTTTCATCCTTTATCATGTATTTCATGTATATAGTCTAAAAAGAACCTGCATTTTATTGCTCTTTGATTTGTCCACTTAATTAAGTGACAACACTGGCTGTAGTTTGCTCTTCTCCATTATTTGTAGACCCACCCAGGGATCATTTTAAAATCTGGTGAAAGTCACAGCTGGCTCCAGAAATAGTAGTCAAACCTGGAGCTCCATTGTGCCTGCAGATGTTTCCTTCGCTACATGCTTGGTACTACATACTTGGCAGTGAATCAGCACAGTCTTTATCCTCCAGTGTATCCTCCAAAAAAAAGTTTGTGAACTGCTGCTTCTGATGTACTTATTCTGCATGCTTGTAACTTCCTACCTCTATGATATTAACATGATTTGGAAAGAGTGAGAGCAGACACAGAATCAGTCTCAGGGCATTAATGTGGTAACATTTAAAATAGTCTAATAATAAGCTCCTTAAGCGCTGTCAAAAGTTTTTAAGTTCGCAGCTTTGCCACCTCTCCAGATACCTGCTCGAGCTCTGGTAGTCTTTTCCCCAGTTTTCTAAATAAGTTGGCTTGACTCAGCATTACATATCAGTGATTCCCTTATGAAATATGGTTCATATTTCATCAAGAAGCTATAACCTGGTATCTGTAGTCCTTAGACAGCCAAAGTGGAAAAAGGCCAAGCACCTAAAATTTTTCTTTGTTCCACTGCTACTTATGGTATACTTCTTATATTTCCCTGAATGAATGCAGCCACTACATTCAGTGTAATTTTGTGTTTCAATAACAGACAATAACATGGATTGATGTCATGAGAAAAGGATGCAGTACTGAAGATTAGATCCTTCATATTATTTGCTTTTCTGTGCCTGGGTTTTGAAGTCCTCTGAAATTAGCAAATATTTTTTCTATCATGTCAGTAAGGTTTAGTACGATTCACTACATAATAAGATCTGTAAGTCACAGAAAACAGAATAAAAGAGAAGCAGACAGCAAATTTGAAACTAAGCTAAATAACATGGGTTAGCAGTGAAAGAGGCCAGTGCTTTGCTCTCCGCTTCCCCACCTGAGGAAGTTAGAGCGCGATGAGGTTGTCTCAGCCTCCTCTTCCCCAGACTCAGCAACAAAAGTGTCCTCAGCCTCTCCTCACAGGACATACCTTCCAGCCCTATTACTAGTTTTATTGCCCTCCTCTGCATGCTTTCAAATATCTTAACATCCTCATGGCACACTTTCACTAAATTCAGATCCTTACAAGGTTAGAGGAAGAATTCAGGCCCAGAAACTAAATGCTGTATAATATATGCAATTTTATTTTATTTTAAACTTCAAGACCATTTAATATATTTAACATAAGTTTTTATGATTCAATTGCAATTTGGTGACTAGCTATAAAATTGGAATTTATGACCTCTAGTTATAAATTGAACATCAAGTGTCAACCATAACATAATATAGGTTATTATAAAACAGACCACTTATTTTATCAGATTTCACAACTATCAAAACCAAACAATATTGCAAATTTTCTGCAATTGTGCAAAAATTCCTACGTAATCTTACCTACAGAAAATCTAGTGAAGATGTAGAGTACCTTTTCTATGTAGTTTCATTTATGTTCATCTACAGATGTGGCACCACTGATTCCAACTGTAACTGACTGACCAGCAGCTCAGCAGCTCTGTACCATGGCTCAATTCAGAATCATTCCAGCCTTCCTATGAATGGAGAGGAAAGAAAGAAAAAAAAAAAAAAGGTTTGAATAAGTTAAAAGAACCAGAAAATTCAACAATGTGTCACAAATAGAGAGGTCATTATGCCTGGATAACCCAGGATATTAACAGTTGCAGAAAGTGAAACACTATCCACAACTTAGCAGTCAATGAGCCCTGCTCAGAACCAGTGATCTTCTGTACAACAAGGGTGGCATTTTACAGTTCAGTGCAAAATGGAACAGACCCTTGATATCTTCATTTGTCCTTTTTCTCTGCATATTTCACAGTGCAACGATTTAGGGTCCATAACGTGTCACTTGTTATACTTATAACTATGGAGTTTACTTGAAATATGTATGCACACAAAAAAAGTTCAGTGAACTGCAAAGATTGCCACAAATCTATAGCTTTGAGCTGAAGTAAAGTTTTACTCCAAGTCTGAAACAATGCTGGTTAAACATACCAAAAGTCCCATTTGGACAGCCTTTGCTTCTAATGTGTGCATTCACTACAGAAGATCACTTAAAGCTTTGCTAGAAATCAATAGCTCAGAATATTTTTTTCATTACACTCTACTTTAAAATTGCAATGGATATATTTCAGTAGTATTGTGAAAGTACTTTATTTCCAAAATTTTACTGTACTGGGTATTGTAAAATGAAGAACATTGTCAGTGTTTTATCTTTGCAAATTTCAGCCTTATTTAAAAAGCTGTAACAGAAAACGCCACTGACAGCTTCTTAGATCATATTGCACTGTCTTAGAACATTGATAGGTTTTCCATTATATTTATATTTCTATAAATATTTTCTGTTTGTCCATCTTTCTGTACAACCATGTAATACTTCTGAATAACTGATTAAGATCTCTTTGCAAAAATATGTCCGCAAAGACTGCTTATCGTTTCTAAGAACCTGCTGTATGAACATGGTTTATTTACTGGAAACATTTCAGACAACATTATGCTACAGAACAGCAAAATAAACAGTAATTAAAGCTTATGATTTGTACGTTAAAACATAATTAAAACATTATTCATTTTAATTAAGTATGAAAATAAATGATTCAGCAGCATATCCAAAAACTGGACTGAAAAATTTCAGTTCTGTGTCTGAAATGTCACAGGCTTTGCATTTTCATCTGGTATCTGAAGCCACACCATGAGAAAAGTTATTTTTTTCCTTAATTGCTAGATTGACTACAGCAGAAATACAAGAAAGTATACAAAAATTTGAGTCTAACAAACTTCCCATATAAATGTATTTTTAGGTAGATTCAAAGAAGTTTTCAGACCACCCTATTCTTACTTCAACCATGGTTTCCAGTTATGTGCTTCATATTTAGATTGCTTTTTCACAACTTTTTTTTTTTTTTTAATGCAAATATTAGGTGAACCTCAAAGCAGAATTTAGATACAAAGGGAGATGTAATTGACCTGAACAAACAAAAAAAGAAATGCTTTAAACCACAAAGATTAGTACTTCCACTGTACAAAGACCAGTGGTCCATAGTCAAATATGATAAAGGTAACATAGCTGTATAATGAGTTGAGGCATTACATTGTTTATCTTGCATCCTAGAATCATAACAACACCTGTATTAGAAGTCACATTCTTACTTAGCAAATTCTTATCAAATTTATGATATGATAAATGGACAATTAAAGTATGTTTGATTCCTTTTTGCCACATAGTAGAATTAAACACTTTAGGATGTGCTAATTTCTTTGCAGCAAACTAGAGAAGAGATTTAGCTTAAGTCAAAAGTCTAACAACATCCAGATTTTAAAGGATTAATCAAAAATATTTTTAAGTGTACTGTCAATCTCTCCCATATACCATAAATAAAATAAAATAAGAGGTAATACATTTAGAATAGACACAGATTTCAGCACTGGCTGTTCCTGGTTATTTGGGGTGAAAAAAGAAGTTTCCATTTAGGTATATTAGAAAGAAAACTGATCTATGAATAGCAGAATTAACTAAATCTATGAATTCAGCTGCACTCTGAAAAATACATTTATACTCAACTTATTTAAAATATAAATAGCCAGAATTAGCTATTTAATTTGTCCTGTAATTCTTGACAGAAATCAAAGCTCCAAATCATAGTGTAACATTATCCCAGGCTAAAACAGCTAATTGAGTAAATACTCATTCTGCTGACTGAATGATACGCTACTTACAGTATCACCATCTCCTTTCAGATAAATCTGCACAGTACAAGTAGTTCAAATTTAGCAATAAAGTTGGCAACACGCTAATGTACTTGAGCGTAGAAAGGCTCTGTTGTTGCCAGACCTTTGACTTGAACTTGATAGGGCTGATTTGGCACTCAGCGACTGGTTACATTCATCAAGAGGTGAAGCTTCACAACAAAGATAATGTGGTGGAAGCAATTAGTATTCAGAATATCAATAATAGGTCTTTGGCATGTGACTGTAGGCTAAGAAAGGGTTTATTAGTATCTGATATGTAATATGCTTTAAAAAGCACATTACAAAACTATTTTAATGTTATACTGAAAACCATATATTTTTCATCAGAGAAATACTTAAACTATATATTCTAATTTATTTATTCCAAGCTGTTCTGATATTCACATATACATTATCAAAGACATTTCAAAAACTTTAAAAAGTTAAATATACTTGTTTCCATTAAAGTGCACTGCAAAGTGACAAAAAAAAGTTTCCTCTTTTTCTTTAGGAATAAATTTGGAAAGCTTAGCATTTACTTTTTATAGCATCAGATTATTCCATGTTGTCAGTGATGAGTCAAAATAGGACAACAGTAGTAGCTGTTTTCCTACAGTTTCCATCATCTCCAACAGAATCCCTGCCAAAGAATAAAATCATTGCTCTGCGCTAGCCAATAACCATATCGAAGACCCTGTCTCTATCCTTCCATCCAAAATTTGAATATCAACTCTCATTTGAATATGCTCCCTCTGCTGTCAGTTAAGAGAACAGAAAAAGAGGGATAATTCTTGACTACCAAGGCAGTCCAATCATTAAAGATATATATCACAAGGAGCTGGTTTACTCATAGCTGCCTTGCTGCAGCAAAAGGGCCATGGTAAAACAGGATAAAAACAAATCCACTATTTAAAAAATAAAAAAAATAATAATAATAAAAAAAAGAAAATTCATTAAGAAAATGCTTTTTTTTAGGCTTTGGTGACCAAAACAAAGCAAAAGAGTAAGTCACAGAAGCACCCATTTTGGAAGGGATCTTGTGAGCATATCTACTCCAACATCCTTTTCAGAGCTGGGTCAACACTAATTCAAACCTAGTTCCTTAAGGCTTTATCCATTAAGGTCTTGGAAACCTCCAAGGATGGAGATTCTACAATGTATTTTTTCATTTTGTTTCAATACTTAATCATGCTTAAAGGGATTTTGTTTTCCCCCCTCTTCTACCATTGTACCTCCTCTCAATTTATGACCATTGTCTTTCATTCTGGCATTTCCATCTGTGGCTGAATCACATGGAGGAGAAAAAAAAGCAGTGAAATCTAATAATAAAGTCATTAATTTGACCAAGAGGTTGTTTGAATAAAAGTTTAGAATCAAATAAAATTTGCACTGACTTATGCACTCTCTAAGCATACTTACCAACCTTAGAAATTTCCCAGAATATCTGAATAGTTGGAAAAGGTGTATATTAAATGAATGGAGTTTAAAGTAAAATAAGAGTGGTAACACTTTCAAATATACACAGGTAGGTTACTTCTGCTTTTTGAGGAGAATTATTTCATATTCAGTTATTGTTCTACTCTTTACAGGAATTTACAGGATATTGATAAGGACAATGACTGTCATGGTAACAATTATGTTAACTTCTAGTATTATTTCAACCATGACTTTTTCAAAGTAAGGTTAGTTAAAAGTTCCTAGTTATGTCTTTACATTTCCTATAACGACTTTGTCATCAGTTTATGCTTTAACAACCACAAGGCTAAGACAGTATAATTCCCCCCAAGCACAGTAAAGCTTTCTTTGCTACTTGATTGGAGAACTGGAAGAAACAAAAAAAAACCCACATCACCACAAAAGCCAGCTTCCCCTGTACTCTCACTGCATGAATGTTTCACTGGTTCAGAGTTCTCTGCAATATTGATATGTAAATAGAAAAAATAAAAAAGGGTTTACTTGAGCTATAAGCATTTTAAGATGTATTTTTTTTTCATGGTGACTTGGTACGTTGGTTACACTAACAAAATAAAGAAAAAAAAAAAAAAAAGAGAGATTTTCTCCTAGCAATTAAACAAAGGAATATATAATAATATATCATTCATGTTTTAGCCCAAGAAGTTATTGTTTCTGCAGGGTACTGATTCTCACTTTATAAAATTCAATCCTGTTTGAAATTCAAATGAATCTATAGCCTTTTCAACTCTTAATTACTGAAGCCACTGTTCTTTTCATAAGGAAAATATTTGAATATTAGGGAGATTTTTAGGGAGATTGAATTTAGGGAGATTGAATATTAGGAATATTTGAAATATAGGGAGAATGCAAACAGTGAAAGATGAAAAAGTTCCCTGTGTTGTCCTTCATGGGCACTTTCATACCTTCTACAGCCCACATCTAATACAAAGATCAGGACTGCCCTTCTCCTCATTTCTTCCTCCACACTTGTTTGGGGCAGAGACATTACAGCTCCCATGATCTTGTGATGCAAGGAAGATCAGTCCTTTTCAGAAGTAGTAACCTTTCATTAAAAGTATACACTTTTGCACAAAGAAGCAATTATAAGAGATGTTTCACTGTATCATCTTACGGAATTAATTAGTATTTCTGAAAACACAGGAGTATGTACACTGAAAAGGACTTGGTTCCTTGAGAACACCAAACCAAAAATAACTAAGACAGATCTTCCAAAACTGATGAAATTTAAGCTTTTATAACATCATCCTAAGAATATGAAACTTGTACCTTACACAAAAGTGTCTGCAAAGCTCAGTTCAGTTACCTGTATGTTTTATGTTCATGGCTGATTTTTCACACTGTTACAGAAGGAAGTATCACAGCCTATGGGTACAATATCTGGTGATCAGTCATAGATTAGCCAGAGGCCATAACATCAGTAGTACCGATAGCTTTGGATGGTGTTTTCTCTAGGAAGTGCCATCCTCATTTTCTCAGTAGCAAACACAAAATACTTTGGATCAGCCTAAACATCTCAAAATTAATGTTATTTTACTTACAATTTTGGCCTATTAACGAAGTCAAAGTACATTTAATACAAAATGCACTTTGGACTTAAAATGCAAAGCTACCTTTCTGTTTTATGCAGAAGAGTTGTATCGGCTTATTTCCACAAGGAAATTCCTGTGAATCATAGCAGTATGATCTAATAAGTCGGTTAAAGGCTTCAACCTTTCAATATTTCATTTAGTGGTTGATCACAGCCCAGTTCTCAGGAATACAGACAATACTGTTGTGACAGTGTTTAAAGAGTCAGAAGCATGCTTCTCTTAGCCCACTTCAAAATGTTTAAAAAAATGCACAACCAGAACAGTATCTACAACAAGCAACAGTGGCCATAACTTCCTTTTTGGAGACTTCAACTTTTTCAGTCTTACAGTTTCTTCAAGACTAGCAGCCCACGACAGTCAGTTGGAGAGTTAGCAACCAACTGAGCTAGATCATTAGAGCTGCAAACAAAGTTGCTAGTTTGCAAAGCAGTAAAAAATTACAGACTGTTTTATTGTGCCACACAAAACTTCTATCACATACATTTCAGACAGGGTACTTTCATTGCACTAACCATTGCACAATTTCCCTTAAACACACTTAAGAAAACATCAAATTGACCTTCAATTAAAGTATAAAACCTAGAAGTAGAAACAAGAGACTAATGAATCTAACAGAAGCCTACATTAAATAATAATAAAAAAAAGTAAATAAGATAATAAAAAAAGGTTTTGTTAATTAGTTATCTAAATGAAAGTTTGAAATATTAAGAGAAAAAAATCAATAAAGAATGCCTGTGTAATCTAATCATAATCTAATTAATAATAAATAGTATGAGTTTCTTCCTCTTATAATTTTTTTTTTTTTTTGATACTGACAAACATTCATTTTGATAACCACAGTTCAACAAAGCATTTGTAGTAATGGGCTAAAGCTCTGCTTAGCATGTTCATAATTGTTTGCAGTTCATAAATGGGTCTCCATCTGCTATGCTCACTTCTATTCAAAATGCCTTGACTGGTGGTTATACATAACATGTAGCAGCACAATGGAAAATTGGACCTGAAATATCCGTAGAATACTGAAAATTTCCCAGTTGAATGAAAGAAATCAGCAAACTTTACGGATACATTTAAATTGTTCCACTTTCTGCAAAAGACCCCCAAAGTGTACAGAATAACTTCTAAAACCCAGTAAAAATATTTTGAACTCTACAAGGGCAAAACTTATTTACCAAAATCCCACACCACCCTGCCCCCCCAAAAAACAATAGCTGATGAAATGCTGAGATTGATATCACTTGATTAGTCATCTATCCCAGCTTGCTGGTTTATAGCCGATCTTTCTCAGCACCAATAAAAGAACAACAGGTTGTAATTGCCATGGTTAGCTGCAATCCCAAGCTTATGCGCAAGGATTATACATCCTGAATTCCACTCTGCAGGAAAGGTTTTACTTGGCAATAAAAGATTAAGAGTAACAGCCAGGGGCTCAGCTCTAATACCTAAACCTGAAGACATTTTAGAAGTATACACATCCAGAACATGCATCAGAGCCTTTTGTCTCTTAGTGTAATCCTCTTAGCATTTTCCTTACCTCACTGAACTTTCAGATTTTGAAAATCAAAATATATCTGGCACCTTTACTCTGAATTTAGCTTTTAAAAATGCCTTTTGAAGATAACATATTATAATTCATAATAGTGTTCATTCCAGATGCATAACCGATGGATTATTTCATCCTGCTTTCTAATACCAATATATAATCAGCGAAAGAAAGAAAGAAAGAAAGAAAGAAAGAAAGAAAGAAAAGCTTGTATTAGCCCTGGCAATCTTCAAATGTTCTTGATCACGTGACTTTGAGATGTTGGATGACTGAGTTGGTAAAATATAAATAACAATGCACAATGAATAAAAATCATTTAAGTTCATTATTATAAAAAAAGTGAAGTATATTACCGTTCTGTTGCCCAAAGGAAGTTGTGTAAAACTTCAAGTCAGAGAAGTGCTAATCACCTCTCAGCTTCTTCTGTATGCATCCGTCTTTCATCCCACCAAGCAAGGGAACTAACTGTTCCAGTGGTGTCTGCTGAGTTTTACACAGTAACAGAGTCAGACCAGGAATTTATCCAAAGCTGTTTGAGTTTGCATTGCAGTGATCATAGTGGCAAACTGTTTGCATAGACTCTTTAATCAAAAATATTTAAACTCCTGTAAAGACAAGTCAGACACAAAATGAAGGTCAGAACTGGTTTGTCCGTGACTGAGGAATAGGAACAGCCAGGAGAGCGAGGCTCGTCTCAGCTCGCCTAAGATATCAAAATCTGAGCCAATTGGGGTCTAAAGCCAATGCAGATAAATAAGCACCAGTGAAGTGCAATTCAACAAGCCTACATAGAAATGTACTCTAAGATGAAACAAGTAGCTCTTTACAAATGTGTATTCACCTCGGTTAACCAGAAGGTGAATCTAGATGTAGGTAACTACTTCATACCGTATGAGTTATCAGTCCTAATTCAGTACTTCATTCTTTGGGATGAACTGCCTCGATTTTACACGAGTAATCAAACTCATCTGCATCTAAATATTCAGTTATTAATGCACTTGAAATAAGTTAATTACTTCTGTATTGAGGCACTTTATGTTAAAAAAAAAAAAAGGTATTACAGTAACATTCTATAATACTGTTTTCTGTAAATACAAAGACATACTCCTAGTAGAGGAGCATATATCTATTTTGCTACAGATGCTTGTCTTGCATTTGTTTCAAAATATTTTATAAAATGAAATACCATAAAAATGTTTAATTGGTAGTACATTTACAGTACATTCTCTAAATTAATGAAACAGTAACAGCATCTTGCTGGTTCACAGACTGTACAAAGAAAATGCAAGTCACAAAAACCAGGAAATGAGAAAGATACAAAGCAAAATAACTTTTAAGCAACATCAGTTTCATTGCACTGCAACAAAAATGAATATATTGGCTTTCTATTGTATAAAACAGCTATTCATGTCAATCGTAGTCAAGCTGTGAAGTGCATATTAATCTGTACACTTGGCATTTTCTGGGAGTCCTGTACAAGCTTCCCCAGCTAAGAGTGAACAATGACAAACAGATTCATTTTAAGAACTTTGGAAAGGATATATTTTCTTTAACAAGTGTTATCTCATAAGAATTCCATTTGAGTCTCATATTGCTATTTAGAAAACAGAGTAAGTGTACAAATAGTACACATTTATAGGTCTTTTATTAAGGTATCTTATTCAGCACAAAGTCAACGTAAACTCAAATCATAAAATCAAAACATTCCAGTTAAAGTGGAACAAAGAAGAAAAACAAAGATGAACTAATTCTGTTTTTGCTCTGACCCCAAGTGTAGCATAAAACAATCCCCAGACTGTTCCAAACAATCACAGTGATAATGACTGCAGGGATTATAAGAGCAGAGCAATGTTCCAGACATTTTCTCTCTCAGCCACAATTCTAACATCCTCTAAATTGCAAGCCTTAGAGAAGAAGAGAGAATGATGGTGAGCCGGTTTTCTAACAACATATCTCCAGGGGAATGCAAGGCTTACCTGCAGGCTTGGAATTTTGCTGTGAACTCCAATGAGGGGAGGCTTTTCCCTAGTATTTGTAAAAGATATCAAATAGTGTATGTTCCATATTCTGAAGTTCCTACTTTTTCCCTGTGAAAAGATAGCAGTACCCTATATGAATACAAAAACAGAAATTAAGTTTATCTTGACAGATACATTTTGGAGGTTTTCTTCACAGAATCAACTTGGATTCAGTACTTGTACCAGCCCAAAGGAGAAGTTGTGCATTCACAATTCACAGTGAAGAATTTACTTGGTCATCTCCACAAAACTAAGCATAGAAGAGATGACGGACAGCAGGGGAAGAGATGTATAAGCAGAAGTTGTAACTAGTTACTGATGCACACAAGCATTGCATTACATAATCATATAAAAGCCATTGCAAAGGACTTGGTTGTGGAAACCTCAAGTATTCTCCAGAAAGTAATCCAGTGAGCAAGAGCAATGAAAGGTTTGTAAGAAATTAGACTATTATTGTTGTGGATCACTGACTTTCCAGGCCAGTATTCCTCAATTAACACTCACATGCAATAATGAAAATATAGACTAAATCTGTAAGCACATATGCTTATGTCTGCTTTGAGCACATAAGCAACCTCCTTAAATTGAAGGAAGGCACTCATACGTTTCACGTAGACTACTCAGAACTTGAATATGCAAGCACTTATGGGATCAAGGTTATCCACGGGACAGAAGTGCACATAAAGCACTAAGAAACACAAGCAGCATCTGATTTTGCATGTCAGCTATTATGAAGGCATTTTTTTTAACAGATACCAAAACAAGTGCCCTTCGTTTTTATTTTCATTTTCCAGAATTGATATAGGTTATATATAGCCTTTTTGTGGACAAGAATATAGATATCATTTATTTTAGGACACATCCTGTTATATAAGAAGGAAGGAATATATTTAATAATTTTTATACCTGTTCAAACCATGAAGAACTAATGATAATGTTATATTGTTACCAAGCAGCACATTTCTAGGTTGATTTGCAAGGCTAACTTTTCAGTGTTTAGATTTCCTTTAAGTCTTTTCTCCCTACGCTTTCTAAGTCTGATTATTTTATTATTTCAGAGAACTTTGACAAAGCAGGAGTTAATACACTTGTCATATCCAATCAGCAGATAAACATTAGGATCCAGAAAAGTTTTATAAATAAACTGAGATACCACTGTTTTCAGCTGCAGATATTCTGTCAAAGGTCAATCTCAGAACACAATTTAAGGGAGATGTGGAAATAGAAATAACATGAAGGCTGACCTTTGAGTAAAATCAAATAGCTGTAAAAAAAACAGTAATGAGATTATATATACACAGTGTAACAACGCATGTTCTGCAGAATGAATTAAGAGAGAAAATACTAACACCTATATTTCACTTTTATATGTCAGACAGAAAGTTAACAATCTCACAGCCACTTGCTGGTATTAGTTCAGGTACTTCCACCTCAGACACTAATTCTCTCTGCAGCCAGCTTTTTGTCTTTATTAACCTAGAGGTCATAGACACCAATCACACTGAATTATCCTTTTAGCACCAGCTTTTCTAGTGACATAAACAAGAACTGTTTGGAAAAAATATATTGGAAATACATGATCATCTTTACTGCTCTGCAATTATAGCCACTATAAAAAATCTTTAGACAAAAATACGAAGAAATTAGGCATGCTTAAATATCATTTAACTAAACTACAATGCTGAAATATCCACTGAAGATGAGTTACTAGTAGATGATCTATTATACAGGTATATATCTGAAAGCATTCAATCTGTTAGAAGATGAAATTGAGAACAAAATAATCTCTTTTAAATACGGGATATTGTAATAGACTTGTCATGAAAATTCATACGATTATTTTTGGACACAAATCACATTTTTCAGATAAACTAGAGAAAATATGATTTTGTATGTCTTTTCCTCCAACATTTTCCAATGTGTACATTTAACAACATTTCATGGGTAATGAGTTTCTAATATACAGACTTATTTTCTTGTTGTCAGTTGGGGTCTTTGAGGCAGATAATCAGAAATCAAGGTTAGCAGTTTGCTTATTTTTTATTTTTATTTTAAAACCGCAGGGGTACTGAGCAGGCAGCTCAACTTCAAAAACAAACAAACAACTTTTAATTAACTCTGGTAACATCTCCCAATATTAGTTGTCTGATTTTTTAAGAAGAATTCTGTAATTGACTGGAATACAACTTCGTAACATTGTAAAAGAGACACAGCAGTCACACTGTGAAATAAAACGGTATTGGCACAATAGTACTGCTCTTCTAAGGAAATCCATTGGTTGTCAGGAAAAAAGAGTAGAACTGCTTTTGAAATCTGACTGCTATAGCTATTCATTATTAATAATCATGCAAGAGCCCACCTTCCCTTTTTCATTAAATTACAAACGAGTATGTCTTATTAGTTTAAAACTGGTTATAAGAATGACAAAAACAAACATTCTCTGATGTATGAAATATGGTCAAATTGGGCATATATAAAGTAATAAAAATATGAGTAAAACAAATGGAATAATGTGTTTCAGTTAAAATCTTTTCTGAATAATGACTGGAAGATTTGCCACTTTATTACTTCACTTATTTTCGTATTTTTAATCAATTCTGAACATACCTAGAATATAGATTTAACGCAGGCATTTTCTGAATCAATTAGCTAGATCACTGGTGCAATCAAACATCTAGATCACAGCTAGATTTTTCAAGTTAACTCATGGCTTAAGGATTTAGGCAGGTGTCTAGTAGCTTTTTCAAAACTGCATAGTCACTTAAAATATGTTAACAGATGTAAACATTTCAAGGTGACTCTGAAAAAAACCAGCAAGCATCTGATCTCACCTTTTAGTTCCCCAAACCCTTTAATTCTTAGTGCGCCATTTTCATTTAAAAAATATTCTACAAAATGAATAATCTGCTTGTTTCTTCCGCATCATAAACATGTCCCATTCTGTATTTTAAGATTTAACGTAGCTTTGAGTATCTTCATTAAAAAGTCTTAAAATGCAAATAAAAAAAGAATTTAACTCAGTGTTCACTTCTCGTTTGAGACGAATCCATAAGTTTCCTGTCATTATATGCATAATTTTCTGATACTTCAGCATGATCACAACAGATAGCATGGCAATGAATAAACAGCACAGCCATTTTTCATGAGGAAATGGGTAATTCTGTGCTGGAAATGATAAATCTAAAAAAAAAAAAATAAAGCACCCACCAACCACGGTGAGGGTGTAACAGCTTGGATGCATCCCGAGAAGGGAAAAAGAAAAAGCTTTTGTAGGCCAATCTTTATAAAGCTTTACCAATTTAGCTTGCTTTCTACTGCTATTGGTGCTTAAGAGGTTAAGACTTTATTTGTGAAAACAGAGAGAGATAGCAGGGAATCATGTTGTCTGCAGCTTCATAAGTCTTGCTTAAGATCCTTTTCAATTACCATCCATTTCTCCTTTAAAAAGGGACAAAAAAATAGAGGAGTGGAAACAGGTCAGGGCAGTCTGTGACAATGACAGTGTGATGGGCTTGGACCCCCTGTGGTGTTTCCATCTGCTATCATTAAGGTGACTACTCAGACATGAAAAAATCCCTCTTGCTGTGCTGACAGGCAGACATCAAGAACTATGACAAGGCATTAAGACAGAAAGTAGAGACAGAGATGTCATATTCCACAAACAATACTGCCTCAAACAAGACCTCTAAAATTTTATTGGAATTTAAAATAAAAATCAAAGGGCTTTTACCTGGAGGTTATCAAACTTCCTCTCATGTTAGTTTGACAACGAAGATATTGCTGACAGTCACAGTCACAAATGCTTGGCTGCTACCTGTAAATTCCACCATAAGAAACCCAATTTTTTTTGTTCACTCTTCAATAAAAGTGAGTTTTTAATTTTTTGACCTTTCTCATCAAAAAAAGCCGAGAAGGAAGACTGAGGCCTGATGGTTTGGAGCACGTTAAACATTGGAGTCTTTGGAGGATCACATAAGCAATAACGAGAAAAGAATAAACTAACAAGGCGAGTGGCTATGATAAACTGTTTTCCTTCGTAACAAACGAAGTCCAAACAAATGATAATTAAATTCATATTGAATGTTAAAGGAAGTGTGAAATGACTGCAATGTTTATCTCGGTGTAAAGTAACAAAATGAGCACAGGCTTTTAACCAGCAGGGGGGGCAACAGGATTATGATTGAGCTCTGACCCCTTGGCACGGGGAGCGCCGGCAGATGTGGCAGCGGCACCGGGCGGGCTCTCAGCCCCCGCAGCCCTCTGCAAAGCCTGTGCTCGGCGTGCCCATGCGGGAAGGAAGAGCTGCTTTGCTGCTGCTCTTCCCGTGCTCGGGCAACTTTTAGCAGGAGAGCTCCTTCTTGCCAAGCCATATATGATCGATACTTTGACAATAATATCGCAAGCCTCATTTAACAATTTCTGCCTGCATCTCAACTTGCCTCGAAGGTGAGGCGTGCCATACTGCATCGCTTCTTTCAGAAGCTGACTGGTAACATCACTGCAGAGGGTATTTCATTTCTAGGATTTCACCCTTCCATCAGGCATCCTCCAGACATATGCCGCATCCAGTTCTTGGGCACGTAGTAGTGATGCTCAGTTTGCTGTTTCATCCTGGTGAAGACTGATCTCATTCTTAGCTCCTCTTCCTTTTGCCACCTCCTTTGGACTAAAAAGCAATTTCTCTGGGAACACTACTAACACTTGAAGCATGGTTAGAGATTTTGGTATTCCTCATTTAGCTCTGGTGCAAGCTCTCACCTCTCCTTCTGCACAGCCTCGTGTATTTGTTCCCAAACCCTTCGTGTCTTCACCCGTGACAGGGTAACTGAATGACCTCCTCAGTAAATTGCCTTCCAATCTCACCTATCAGAACCTCATTAGAATCACATGGTAGGCAAGGGGAAGGAATGCTACGCAGAGCACTAGGTAAAAGTTCTCTGCAATGACAAATTGTTTATATTAAGCTTCTGGTTTGAGACCAAGATTTTATTTTTAAAATATACCAGTTGTAGAATGGCTATGGTTAATAAGGATTAACCTAAATTAACTCACTCTCAGTGGAGAGTGAGTGCTAGGCACCCAATATTTCCCAGACAGTTACACCAATTCCCATGGTATTCTGATACCTGTGAATTAATGAATATTAATCAGTTAAAACCAATCTTTGAGGTATCTAACAATTACTCACAGAAAGAGTAAGACAATACCCTAATAGTTGAATTTATATTGCTCACTGAATTTTATATGCTTATTCCATCTGTAGCAATATGAAAAAAATGCATTTTATTAAGATTTGAAATCTGATTTTTCATAAATTTTGAATTTTGGTAAGCTTGTAAATTTCCTTATATCAGCTATATAAGAAAAAGTAAAAAACCTAAGGATAGTTCATTTTCTTCTGTCCAGCTACAGAAGAAATGCAGATATGACAGCTGTACTGGTTACCAACACTTAAATTATTTCAGCCACTGGTTTAAGGGGAGTTTTTGCTTTTTTTGCTTTATTTAGATTACATGAGATTTAAAATCTTAAAGTCATTGAGTATAAACTAGTTGTTTAGGATTTTTCTTTAACCTATGGGATGGGATAAGAACTTATATAGGGCAATTCACCTTGGTTTTAGCCTTAAGACTTTTCACATAGTTACTTAGCTCTCCTTTGACAATATAAACATTTTTGACAACTAGCTTATATTAGGTGCTTAACTACTATTAGCAGATATTGTAACCCTGACTTCTGACTTCTGTCTCTTTAACCCAAATTCCTATCTCTTAATTAAAGAGAATTATGAATTTCAGTGAAAAAATGCAATTTCTATTCAAAAATATTGGAATAATAAAATATGCATACAAACATTAAATAGAGGCTACAATCAAGGTTGCCAATGCGCCTCCTTATCAAAAAGCTTTTGCTTTTGACACATCAATGCCTAATCTTTCCTATTTATACCAACTGAAGTTATCTGACACCATTTACCCCCCACCCCCCAGACACTATGATGCACCCCACACACCCCATGACACATGTTGACATGGAGATAGCCACGCTTACAGAAGTCTCAGAACAAGCAATTTAAGAGACTACAGAAAAGACAAAAATATCCCCTCTTATGTCAAGATTTTGAAAGAATAATTCTTAGAGATAAGGATAAATGAAAAATCATCTAGTTTCATTCAAGTTAAACAGAAGTAAGGAAATAAGCAAGAAATCCAGAAGCTATAGGAATACTCCATGTGAAAAAACGGAAACTCACACATATAAGAAAAATTCACCAGAAGAGCTTGACTTTATCCACATCTTAATCATCATCATCACAATTAGAAGTGCTTTTGCTAACATTTGAAATGGCAAACACATCTATTGATGGCTGTGGGTCTAAAGACTGGGACTATGAATATCCTGATCATCATATCTAAGCAATAACAGAGACCAAAGTCCTTACCAACCTCTTTGGAAATTTGGAAGAATTTCTGACAGCACTGGTCTGCAACGCCTGTGCATCTTGACTGAGCTGGGACTGAAATCACACACCTCTAGCAGGTGGTTTACCAATAGTGGCATTGAGACCTGCTCTTGAAGAGGACAGGAATGACAGGCAGGATGCTTAAACTTCTAAAGGCACATCCAGTTAATTATATTACTGAACAATATGCCTGAAGAGAGGCAAAGAACAGTGAGAAATAAGATTTTCTAATACGGGAAGAGAAAAATAGTTGTCCAATTGTATGGGAGAAGGTATGAGGTTGACAAACACCTCCCCTCCTTGCTAAACAGAGCTTACTTTTTCCATTGTGAAACTAGGATTGAAGATGCTACGTATTAAAAAAGGACAGCGTTTGCACAGTGAGGGAAAATCAAGGATATGTCAGTAAAAGCAAACGCTCCAGTAAGGAAATTTACACGGATAGAGCATGATACGCACAGAATAGCGAAGAACCTGACATGAACTTCAAGAAACCATCAAGAAAAGATCAAAGTGTAAATAAGATCATAGGGGACCTTTTTTATTTTTACAGCTTGTTTTATGTGCCTTTTATGTGTGGAAGAAATAAATAAATAATATTTTGTTTGAACTTTAATCAACTCACAGATTCCATGAACAAAAGGTCTTATAGGTAGCAATCCCTGTTGTTTTAACTAGAGAAAAAAAAAGGGGGTTTCATCCCCAGAGACCTCTACAGTAAAACCTGGGATCATTCATCTACAATGAATGTGGGTTTCATTGACATTGAGTGGTGCGTTGACTCCCCATATAAAAAAAATGTTTAATCTAGCAGACAAAAGTAGAACAAATCAGGCATAATTTGAAAAACAAAGCTTTTTTTTTTTAAGGTGTGTAGTAATATGACAGATTCTTTACTGCACAAAAACTGTAAAGTGACTGTCACCTTTCTAAGGCTGTACTTTAAGTAGGTCTTGAGAATTATGCAGGAATCATTGGGCAAAACCCTCAGTACAGCCACCTTTGCTGGTTTTCTGGTCTATGAAATGAGCATCTGACAATGATGAATGGTATCTTAAAGCATCTCAATGTGTTCATCTGAAAGGTATCTTTATTCATAAACATACCTTAACAATTTCACTCATAGGCACGCTGTGTGGAGGTAGTCACATTCTCTATCCAAAAAGATAGACTATTAAATCTTAAATTACTCTAAGCTATTTGTCACTGCCCTTCAACTGAGATATGATAATCATCTGAGAGCTCTTGGTGGGTTTCTTTCAGTGCAAAACAGGTTTGCCTAAGTGAGCAGACCTTAACATCATTGTCCCTAGCCCTAGTGAACCCAGTTGCTGTTGGCAATCAATAGCGGTAGCCATCTAGTGCATAATGTTGTGTGTCACGCAACATGACTTTGAACAGATCTACTTAAAACAAGCCTGACAGTAATGGCTTGCAAGAATTGACTTCCACTGCTTCCAGCATTGATAGAGCAGCTCTGATATTAACAGTGGCAAAGTTCTTAAGAATTCCTCGAATTAATATCTTAGTAAAATATCACAGGGAAAAGTAGAATTGAGGAGTGGTAACAGAAATGGAACAATGGTGAAACATTGATAGAAAAAAAAAAACACCACACATTGGGATTAGGTAAATTGAATTTATGACAGGCATGTATTTTCACAAAATAATGCCCTCAAGCAATTCTTGGATTAGCCTATTCACAAATAAGACAATTTGTGGATGGAATTATTTCACTTCAGACAGGTTCTTATGTAAACTTTGAATACAATAGCACAGTTAAGAAGCTCTCAAAGGTTAACCCTAATAACTTAGAGGAAAAAAAATAAACTACAGAAGTTATGAACCTTTGTTTAGTATAATAATTATGAGAAATGCTAATTTACTATTCAACAAAAATACTGTGTTGCTCTGTCCCTGGATCTCTACGGGGTAAAACAATTGTTCTGCCATTAACAAAAATGAAAGGAATCTTCTGATGAATGAAAGAAAAAGCCCCATTGAGGAAGGAATGAAGAGAACAAAACTTAGCAGTTTTCAAGAAACAACAGCTACATGTTCTTTAATGACACCGTGTATTTGTTGAGTTCAGAAAGACACTGCTTTAAAATATCACAGTATATTTATTAGACTTTTTTGCCCCTGACAGATCTCACTGAGTGTATTTTATTAATGATATTTGAAGCAGGAAGTCTCCATATGTCATTTTCAGGTTACCTGGCATTTTGTCAGATGGATTAAGAAATTAGTATTTTGACCTGGCAAGAATAAGTAGTTCTATAGACACAAAAGATATCTGATGCTAGAAAAGTGAATAAAACAAAGAAAGAATAACTGATTAAAACAGCATTGAAAACTAGTTTATGTTGGAACTTTAGTAAAGCCTCAAATGCACTTTAAGAAAATTTTTGGACTTTCTTCTATAGTTTGCCAGAAGTTATCGTCACAGAAAAAAACTCCCTCAGAAAAAGTGTGTGTATATCTTTATCTTTAGATATATATGTATGTATATATCACTAGCTCGAAGAGATTTTCAATAAAGTACTCCAGGAATAGAGCCAGCTTCTATAGCTGCTTTCAAAGGGGATAAATTTTTAACATATAAGAATGACCATTAGCTAGTCCTTAGTGATGATGGTGTTTCAATGACTCTAGAGCAATTTGATTCAAATTTTAATTCCTTAATGGATCCATTAAATCATTATTATTTTTTTATTTATTTATTTCAAGTAATTGTACTTAAGCATAGAACAGATTAGTAGTAGACACTGTCAGGCTTCTCAGGATCCAGACTATTTTACTGATATAATAAGGAACTCTGTATAAGGAAAGACATGTGCTTGTGGAAAAAAACAGAAAACTGAACAGAAACTACAATCTGGCCAGCTTGGAGACTTTCTGACAATTAATTTGTAGCTTCAGAAATGCTGCGTGAAGAGTTCAACTACAGAACGTCAAGTACTCTCAGAACTCCCCAGTAACTTCACTTTCCCATTAAGCTGGAAGAAAATATAATAGTTATAATGAAAGCATGAACTGTTTGTCACCTTTGTAAAAAATCGTTTGTTCACCTTTTGCTAGAAGGGGCAAAAAAGAAAATGCAATTGTTTTCAAAACACATCACTGAATTTTGTCTGGGTGAGCATATGACCATCTAGTTAGATAAAGAAGAGAATAAAGAACTTTTTCATATGTTATTTTCACCTAAAAATATGCTGGTGATGTAAGAAATGAGCTAAGACCACGTGGCAGGTGATAAGTCAGCTGCTTTCTCACTCAAGATCACATTGATAGAAGCTAAGCCCATTATGTTTGTTAACTACCTACACACTAGAAATGCCAGCATAAGCTTGTACCAGGGCTTGAATGCTACTGTCACCTCTGAGAATTATTTCTGTGCATCAGTGTCATGACTATCTCAGTTGCCTGAGTTCAGTGAGTCATGTACATGAACCTGGCAAACATCCAATTGTACAAGGGATAACGTATTGATCCCTGGTGTTAATGTCAGTGGTCAGCAATCAAAGCTGTAAAAGCCCAACTTTTTCTGAATGAAAACTTGAAATATTTAATTCTGAAAAACTTAATAGTTAAAATAAAATCGGTCATTTCCTTGTTCTTGATCATAGCTCTGGACTGATTCTCAGAATAATTTTCCAGTCATTTTTCATTGATGAAGTACGTCCCACAAGTGTTTGTTATTTCTATACGCCTAAAAAAAACCAACAAGTTAAATATGCAAAGTAACACCACAATCAACTCTCAAGAACTATTACATGTATCTGCATTAGCATTTTAACTTAGAGCTAGAGAATCACCTCTGAGGGAGATCTCCCAGATTTCCCCACTTGCACACTTTCACACCACAGTCTTGGAATAAATGAATTTGATTCCATTCATACGAAGCTAAGCAAAAAGTTGCATTGCAGCAATGCATCCAACAGGCTCCAACCATGAACAGGCATTCAGTCCATAGACCACACTGTAGCTAATCAAGTAAAACCTGTGAAATTGCATCTATAATGCATATAGGACCATCAGCATTGACCCCTTTTCTCTAAAGATCCTCCGTGCCATAGTTCTTGCTAGACATGGCCATGTCTACGCTCTCAACATTTCTGACACTTTTTGCCTATGAAGAAAACAGAGGGATATGACAACTCCATAGCTACCACTACTGAATGCAAAAGGTGGCATTAAAATCTGACCATTTAGTTCACCTGTGAAGTACTATGCTATATGAAAAATTCCAAATACATAGGGGCTTCTTGTTTATAAACCAGATAGTCTGTTGCAGTTCATAGTCTTGAACAAAGTTTTTCTAAATTATCTCACATCAAGCCTAACATTCCTTCAATCCATCAGATATTTTGCAAGTTTTAACTTCTTTGCTTCACATTTTATGCTCAAAACAACTATTTCTTTCTTATGAAGAAACTTCAGAATGGTGTTTTCAGCATAAGAACTGAAGTAATGGAATGCCAACAAAGAATTCAGAGCTTTCTCTGAGGTTTATTTATCAGTATGTAAATGTTGACACCCTCAGTATTTTTATGTATCCTATAGATAAAGGCCATCCACGAGACAAATTCCAGTTGGTCTGCAGTATACCATGTTGATTATTATTGTGTACAGAATTTCCCTAACCGCAATGCTCATTCTCTTCACACACACTTTTTCTTTTTTATGGAAAGGCACCAAAATGGGAAATAAAACATTTCAGATGTCTGGACCCAGTGAGGGCAGCAAGGGCAATTTTATTTTGCAGCACATTATGAAAGATAATCATAACCATGTCACTCTAGATCCTCACATGTATTTCATTCTCCAGTCTAGCACATCTCAGAGCTCAAAAGGGCTGTGTATGAAAAGCAACAAGTGTTCACCCTTAAGTCTATTCCTACCCAGGACCTTCTGCAGATGAAAAAAGATGAGCCAAGGGAATACCTCCAGAAGAGGCATTACCCATGCAACCTCCTAAAAGGGAAAGATCCTTCCCTCACAGCAAATTTGGTTTTGATAAAAAGGATCTTTCGTCCTGTTTTTGCAAATTATGTCGGAAAGTTGATTTTTTATTTTTTTTTAATTTTTTTTGCAACCTATGTTGGTGGACAGTACCATAAAATGATTGTAAGAATACTCCTTAAGTTCATTTTGGACTAAGTTCCTTCAATACACTTAAGTAACGAGGACAGAAATTCTTGATACCTGGCACAGTGGAAAGAACTTCCCTTTCATCCCATCCTCTAACCTTTATTGGATTAAAGGACAATGAATATATGAATAACAGGCTTGGATTACAGCAAACAGGTCTTAACAGAAATAAGAATTTGCACTTTATGACTTACTGCTGAAAAAAATAGAGATCAGTGAGCTGATGAGCTGAATGTTAATTGCATGACATCTCTCACTGATTTTTGAGTACCAAGAGAATACATTTTTACAGTTCCTTACAACAGGATAAACATAGCAACAGATGTAAAATTAAAGAAATCAGTAGAATCAATGATGAACAGAGATGACATTGAAAGCGTCTTTTTTCCTAAAGAAACATTTCCAAAAGGCTTAGTGCTTGATCATTGGCTTCTCTGAAGTTAAAGAACAGACTCTTGATATTGTCCTCTGAAATGTTACAACTACGTGTTGATATGCTGTACAATGAAAGAAAGAAACTCTGAAGAACCATGGGAAGTTCATGCCAGCTGCCAAACCTGTGGCAAATTGGTGATGCTCTTGGACAGAGGGTCTACACTAGTTCCTTCCAGCACCACTAAATCTGTTAGAAGTTGCCAGATTTCACAGAAGACATCAGGTATTGTTCAATACCTCTTAGCTTATTTCCTCCCTTACACCCAAAACAATTTGCTATCTAGATACGGAGAAATAGACAGACACAATTCAAAGATGAAGGGAAGTATAAAAACAGCCTGTTTCCTGTCTTCTATAGAAGAACTGTGAAGATGAGCTAAAAAATAAATAAATAAATAAATAAAAAATGATGCAGAGGCCGTTCGGACAGCTTAAAACAAATTGAGTCAAATATGACTATGCCACTGCTACAATGATCCAAATACAGAGCTCTATATCCTAACAATTCTTCTAAGTTATGTGAAATAAATATTTGTTCATTCCCACTGATTAAAGCTACCTTTGCATACCTGTATTTTCCTTTCATGTCATCAGGGAACAATTAAAATTAGATAAAAATGTTTTTTAATCAAAAATCTACATTCTTTTAGCTGTATGATCAAAGTTGAACTTTCCAACTTTAATCTGTGAAAATAGATCCAGAAGCCATTACCAAGAAATCAAAATGTATAATCAATACACAATTTTATCAGTGGAATAATGAACTTTTGTTCTTGAAGAACAAAAAAAAAAAGGCAAAAATAAAACTGTATGAAACCTTCTATACAAACTGAAAAAAAGGGTTGGTGGCATATTATTAGGTGACATTTGGGTGTTCAAAACCCACCTAGAACAGCAGGATAAAGTGAGCTGTTCCATATTTATCATTGCTGTATGTATGCAGCTATAACCATGCATCAATGTCATATGAAGGACAGTGCACTGTATGCAAATCAGAGTTCAACAGCCTTAGTCTACAAACCAGGACCTATATTCCCTATCGATATATGACAGAATAGCTTGGCATTCCACAGGAGTAAGGAGCAGCATTTAAGAACAACCTAACCTGTGGGTGCAAACACAGAAGGGTTACAGTAGATTATGCTGCATAGCACTTATGTCAAGAATGTACGTTCTGTTCTTCTGAAGTTTCCTTTTTTTTTTTTTAAATAAAAAAAGACTGAAAAATATGCTTCTTTACCTACAGTATGATTTGGTCATATGTGATTTAATTAAGAGCCAGTCTGCACATATACAATGCTTGATTCAATGACAATTTAAGATAGTCAGGTATGTCAACACTGTGGAAATGGTTAGACAAGTATTTACTAGATACTCAGGGGGAATGCACAGTGAAAAACTATTTATCTTGCATCCAATTTACAGTGTAATAAGAAGGAACCATAAACCTGAGATCAATGAAGTCAAAAGCAGCAATAAATTAGTGATCAAAATTCTACCAAAAAGGATAACCATCTCACTTTGCAACAAAGCTTCCAATGTAACCACAATTTGCCTGATTATTATTATTTTTTTATTTTTTTTTTTTTTTTTTTTAAGTGTAAGCTTAAGTGTTACCCTGTAAGCTGTTGATCACATGAATAATCCTCCCATGAAACCTGTAAGGAAGTGAGCGTTCTTAATTTGTATGGAGGAATCAAAAAAAAAAAAAAACAAAAAAAAAAAAACCAAAAAAAAACCTTCTCAGAAAGCACTGAAAAAACACTTGTTACTTGTTAAACTGGTTATTACAACATACAAGACCATAGGAAAGGTGAAATAACAGTAGAAGCATAGTCTTGATTGAACACGATCACATACATGCCATTTCAGGTAAATGTTAGTATGAGCAGGAATAGAGCTTGAATGAAGGCAACAGCAGAATTCTACTGTGATCTACGAATAAATTAGTAAGCATAGTACTGATGCACGTGTAGAAAATCTGACTCAGTCTGGATTTTTTATGCTCAAATATATTTTCGCATTATGCATATAGCAGGATATCCAAACAGAAATACCTCAAGATAGTACAAACTTATAAATTAAGTATCAGAAAAGTTGCTTGAAGTGATCAATAAAAAGCAACATCAAGCCTTATATGGTTCGGAGATAAAAAGTGGAAGAAAAGGTTTCTGCTTGCTAAAGCTACCTATTGACAGTTACTATCCATTAGCATAATGTTTAGGTATTTGGAATATCCAAAGTATCAAGAGCTGCCTCAAAAATCTCAAGATTTCCAATAAAGGCATAAAAAATAAACATACAAGCCCAGACTTTCCACTTAGTTTCCAGCAGGACATCCAGCCCTGCTTACAATTAGCATTCAGAAACAGTGCAATTACTGCGGAAATATGTGCCCTTATTCTTCTCTTGGTAGATCACAGGGCATTGGGAACGGTCGCAGAGAATCAAACACTTCCACAGCATAGCCTTGCACGATGCAAGTACAAGACCCATTGTCTTGCTGATTAACTCATGTTAAGGTTATGTAAGGGTTAGCCACATGTTTATATTGATGTGAAAGTATTTTAGCTCCAGAAAGCTTTTAATTCTGAACGTTCATGAAGACAAAGTGTGATCATAGATTGATTTTAGTTGAGAAACATCCACATAAGGAAGTATAAGTGTACTTCCTCATCTGTACTGCTACATTGGTAGCACTTCGCAAGCACACAGAGAACTACAGCAAGCTAAATAACAAGGTATTTAGCTGGAAACATCTGCAAGCTCTAGTCCTCTAAGCTAATTGTTTCTATGTTAGCTTTAACAGGAAGCATAACTTACTCATTTATGTTTCTGGCATCCAGCATATGAAAAATTGCTTAATTTTAGTTTTGAGGAACATCAAATTATATTTCACTCTCAACTGCAACAAGGATAGGACATCATGGTCAACAATCAAGAGGTTTTCTTCATTTTACAGATTTTTAACATTGAATGCAAGCCTTCACTAAAGTACAGTGGAGCTATACTTGTTTTCCAAAGTTATCTGCAAGAACTTTTTTCTTCTTGCCAAGAAACATGTTTCTGTTCCCTCCCCCCCCCCCCCCAAGAAAAGTTGGAAAGAGTTTATGATAAAGCAGAATATGGTATTTTGAAAAGCAAAAATCCTGGGTTTAGAACTAAGCATTCTTTGAAGAGTTAAGACATTGCCAATTGATTTACTGAGAGTTCGCAATGAATTCTGTAAGTTTCTATTAGTTGTGTAATGCATACAGAAGAGTAACAACAGCTTTGCTAAGAGTATTTTAAGCCAAGACCAGTTCAGGCTGTCTGTGCATGATGTTCAGAAGATACAGCCTTTTTCTTTCCTCCTCTGAATAACAAACTAAGAGCATCAAGTGAGCCAAGGTCAATACAGAAGCTGGAAAGACTGAAGAAAGTTGTTGGGAAATGTTAGTAATGTTACTGAATGTCTTTGACATCTTCTTAGGCACAGTGAAAAGCTGAAGCTTCTTCCTGCCCTTCCATCATCCTTGCCTGATATGATGAACCCTCATGCCTTCTGTGGCATTTTGCATGAACTTGCCAAGCTACTCAGTACAATAGTTAGCTATAGGAAACAATGAATATCTGAAGGATAGATATTTCAACCACTTTCTTTCTGTGGAAGAGCAAAGAAACTGAGAGAAACCAAAGGTGTGATGTTACACAGTGTTAAAAAAAAATAATTTAGATTTATTATGGCAATAAAAGTGTTCAAATACTAGAAGAACAAAGTACAGACTAAGCTGGAAAAAAAAAATAAAGTCAGCAAGTTCCAAGTATGCCTTTCAACTGTTCTTAAAGTCAAATCAAGGCTAACAAAATCAGTAAGGTACTCCTCTTCTCTATTTGATTTTGTCAGGCTTTAACAGGCACCTAACACTTTCAGGCACTGTAGTGCAAACCTTGCTGTGTGAATGTCATCTTAAGTTGTTTTAGTTTATTGGTCAACCATTAGTCAAAAAAGATATCTGTATCTATATATAAAGTAGGTATAAAGATAACAATTTAATGGAATACTTTCATTTGGTAAAATAAATTGAGTATAGTTTAGAACAGGTTAACATCTTAAAATTAATTTGCCCAGCTACATTACTATCTCTTCTTGTGAGTAGGACCTGTCTTCAAACCCCTCTGTTACTATTTTTCATAATCCAGGAAGAATCCACTACAAAGGCCGTTTAATTCCATAGATTTTTTTCAAAACCCATTAATGAAACAAATTGGCAACATATTTCTACATACTTTAACAACTTTAAGTTAAACAGCATTAAGAAACAGCTCCAAGCCTCCCTCCCCCTGCACACAGCTCACCAAAAACACTCCCTGTTTGAACAAAGGTAATTCTTAATTCATACAGCTATAGCTGGTGCTAATGAGCAAACACTAAAACTTTTTCCTAAATCAAGTTCTCAAACTGGAAAAGCTACTGAAACATACCCTGCTTCAGACATAGATCCAGGGATAAAGATTTGATGGTGGGAAGCTCTTTTATATATAGATACACAGGTGACACTGATGTTCCTGCTTAGCTCATAATTGTGGAGCAAATGTAGAGAGATGAGGTCTGTAGCTTTCAACAGCTGCTTCTAATTTATCAATAGGTATCTTCACCTGAACAGTTAATTACATTACCTACTTGAAAGAGCTGATGTTGACATCATACCTATTGACATTTTCCTCTACAAACCTAGAGAAATTATGTTTTTTTTACTGTGCCAACTTTGGCAGAATACAATATAGAATACAAAGTTCGTAACTTCTGTGTATCTACCTATTTCCAATATTCATGGACGTGGAACCACTTGCAAAAGAGACAAAAGCATGGAATAAAACTAGTTTTCCTCCCTCCTTATTTTGCCTTTTATAGGCAACCTTATAAATCACAAGTAATTATATACTTATGATGGTCTTTAAAAACTGAAAAAATGCATTAGTTATTTCCATAATTTGTAGTTTACAAGTGGCATATATTAAAATAAAAAAGGACGACACAGTTCTTGAACTCCCAAATAGTAGACGCATAAACTACATGTTTATTTGAATGTACCTTGTATATTATCCCAGCTTTCATAAAAATATGTTCAATATATTTGCACAACTTTCATGCCAAATTTTCACTGACTGGGCTTATATTTTTCTGAATTTGGCAAGGACAAGAGAGTGTCTCAAATCAAGGAGTACAGAAGTTTACATAAAGTAAAAATCACCCGTGCCATACATTCAAAATTCAATACGAACATTAAATATCATTTAAAAAAAAAATAAAGGTAAACTTTATAATTGTGAAATGTTTATACTCCACAGTATCATTGTAGCTGCAGTTTAGAACTCATTCATGGAGCTGTTAAAAAATAGCTGATCATGTAAGATATGCAATCATCACCATCACAATATTAAATCTTATAAACCTTTAAGAAATGCTAGTGAAATTAGCTTTCAGAGAGAACTTAAATGAATGCTCAAAATGAGGGATACTTCCAGAAAAGCCAGATCAAATTCTCTCAACCTTTTTGGTTTCAGAAATCTCAGGTTTCCGAATCACAAAATCTCACTCTTTATACAACAGGTATATAATTTAAACATTGGACTACAATTACTGAGTTATTTTTTTGGTATGTAAACTTAAAACTATATCTCATTTGAAAATGTAAGCTTTACATGTACAAACACAAAAAATTGGGACTATCATATGTTTGAGCTGATGCCTCCAGATGTCTCCATTTGTGTCCTAAACTCCATTTTTCACATGTAATTGTGCATCTAACTTAAAGAAAATTAGATTACATATATCATTAGTTTTAATAGCTTAGAAGAAACAAACAGTCCAGATTGTGCATGGCAATTAAAAAATTATAGCTTTGTATTGCATGGGCAATCACATGTTTTTCTTACTCTATTTTATGGCAGAGTACTTATATACATGCAGAAGCCCGTATTCACACTATCAAGTCATCTATGACATCTTGTACAAGATTTTTCAGTTTTGTTAATTCTGTCTTTTGCTTGAAGGAGATTGTAACATACTTTGAAGTGAAAAGTTTTTCCAGCAGCTCAAACAAAGATTCTTCTCAGATTATTTTATCTCTTATTGTATTCCATTACTGCTAACTCATCACTCCAGTTATGACAAGACCTACATATTTGTACAGATTAAAAAAGATGAAGATTGCCACATACTACCATACTACTCCATCTAGTCCAGTCCAGATGAGTCTCTAACATCGACCCTCATTAAAGAAAGCAGAAAAACATCTTTTACAGAAGTATTGGCCCTACTAAGTCCATGACATTACATATCTCTACCCCACATTATGCAAGCTTACGTTTTCTGAATTAGTATAATAATTACCTGCTTATTTTAATTTTTTTTCAAACACTGAATCTACAGGAGTCAATATTTTACTGAAGTGATTTCTGTATTTCATTAAGTACTTGGAAGAAAAAAAAATTGTAACGAGCCTTATTTTTATTGAATCTCAACTCTTATATCTATTTTATGCAAGTTATAACTTCTTAACTTTTAATTATGCTATTTTATTCTCATCCTAGTTGAACTACAGTTTTTTCATTTTTACTTCAAATAAAATATTCTTACTCTTTTTGAACAGAGGTCTTTAAGCTATTTGTATTTTTACAATAACTTTTTTTCCTATCCCTGTGAAAAATATAAATATGAGATTTCAGATGTTGGCATTTATATAATTGCGTTCCAGTATTTTGCTACTACTTTATTTATTTTATACAGTATAGAGTTCAACTATTTTTCTTGCTCTTTTAATCCAGCCAATAGTAATTCCTAGATCTTTTTACTAAGCTATAACAATTTTTGAATCAGCAATTTGTAAATTATGTAAATATTGCAAATGATTCTTTACATTGTGTAGCACATTTGCTATTAATACAGTTCTTTTGTCGTCATAATTCCCACTTCCTTAGATTTTTTAGGTTTATCTGAACTTTCTATGACTAATGTCTAGCCTTAATCACATTTAAAAATTCTGTATCACTTTTCCTGTTTTTACTTCAGCATATTTTGCATCACTTTTGCATGTATAAACAAAGCAAAAGACAAGGTCATACTTTTTTAATATGACAGAAAGTTAGCAGTGTTGTAGAGATTCATACTTGCATCTATTTACATTCCTTCTTGCACATGTACAAACGTATATGGGTAAATTGATGTCAAATGTAATGCTGAGATTCAGGCCAAAAAGTTAATCTTTTGCCATCCTAAAAATATCTATCAATATTTCAGTCTCAGATTTCTGTTTCTCAATCACGCTTTCTGTATAAAATACAGGAGAAAAAAACATTTTGGTACTAGAGTGGTTTCATGACTCTGCATTGCTGAATATAGAATATGAAGATATTTACAGCTGGAAACACTTAAATCATAAATTTGATTTTCCTCTTGCAAGGATATTTCTCAAAATAATACTAATATTACTTAAGGTGAGAACAGGTAGATCAGTTTATAACACCCACTTTTATATACAAGTTTAATAAAACTTTTTAAATTAACAGTTTGAAGATTCTGAACAATTTGGTTAACTGCAACGCAAAATTTTCCTAAGAAACATTTTAGTGTCTAGAACTCTATTTTTATGTAATATATAAACATATACACCTTTTTCTAGGAATACTTCAACAATTTTTCTTCACTTAAACATATCCACTATAGTAGCAGAAAAAAATTTATTCAAGTTCCTTTTTAGTGTTTTTGTTCCTTAGGTAACAAGTTATTCCAAAAGGTAACCCTACAAGCAACCCAACTGAGATATATTAAAACCTAGTAATACGATACCCCTGGACTATTTTACATAATAAGATTTTTTTTTCGACTCCCAGATGTTGCTAAAGGACAGAAAAAAAAGACCTGTAAAATTCTTCATCGTGAATCTTTTTTTCTGCAAATCCCTTTTTTCCCCCCTTTCAAAAGCAATTCTGAATAGAGGTAAAAGAAGACAAAACTTGACCTTTTGTGATCCCAGCATTAATAGGTCTGTTCATAATTCAATCTGTGTGTGTGTAGAAGCATCCATGTGGAAACATGCAGGCCTGAGAGACATAAAGCCTTTCCCTTTAAACATTATCTGACCCTATGAGTCTTATTCACAAAAGAAGGCTTACGTACACATAAGTTGAAAAAAATGCATGCTTTCATTGTGCTACAGAGGGCCTACACATTTTACTCCTCATTCTCCAGGAAAACTCATCATGGAAGTGACACTCGTACAGGAATTGGGTGAGGGAATGGTAAATGAACACAGCATAGAAAAAAAAAAAAAAAAGGCACATGTAAAGAACAAACTACTTCTCTCATTAAAATATAGGAGGGTCCTCTCCTTGGCTGGCACACACCAGGGTAACTGTACTGATGTGAGAGATGTTGAGGTCCCCTGTACACTGCAGCCTCGTGACAGAACCACGTTTTTCTTGTTACACTAGAAATATTTTCTTCTTTCACAATCTCTGTCCACCAAGGTGAGAGATGGCTGTGTCATTTGTACCTAGACTGGTAAATATTTCCAATATAGTATTCACAATATTTCCAAGTCTGATGAACTGCTTATGACTATATATGGGTTTCCTGACAACTCTGTCTGCAAGGTATTTTATCCCTTGAAGTCTACCAGTGTTACTACAAACCCACAACAAATAAGAGTATCGATTACTTTTATTATGATTGTATATGAAGTCCACATATTATCAGTATCTCTTCATGTCTCTTTTGTTTAGTTTGGCACTGTAAAGTCAGCTGTCAGTTTAAATGCTATATAACTCAGAGTCCACGCATGTTATCAAAGTCCTCTAAGCCACTTTGCACTGAACCCGTCAATTGAAATCTGAACAAGGGGCAGGAGATATACAATTGTAAGAATAGCAATAAGAGTTTACATTTAGTGAAACAAATCCTCAGCTGGTATAGATCAGCCAAGCTTCAACAGCTTCAGTATTGATTTATACTAGGATCTAAATTCAGCATCTCTTATTATTTTCTAAACCAGGAAAATCTTATTATCTAAACCAGGTATCAGGGATCACAAGGAAGACTTTTTAGTAAGCAATGAGTAATCTAGTTTTGCTAAATGACGACTTCTCTATCAGTTTTCAGCATTTTCCCTGTCAATATAGAAGAAATGTTGCCTAGATTCAGAAAATCTCATACTGTAGCCATCTGTATCTTCATATGCACAACTGTTTTCCAAATACGACTTTGACAGTGCTCAGCTTCTAGAATCTCAGAGGAATGTCAAAGAAAGAAAGAAACAGAAATTTCATGGACTTTTATTAATTGCAAAACAGAAAGAAGACTGTTCAATAGGTAACCAGAAAAGAAAAAAAAAAAAAACAAAAAAAAACAAAAACGAGTGAGGCTGTGATGGTGCCACAGTGATTTACTATAAGTGGAAATGTTCTGATTCAGCACCCTTTAAAAAATACCAAAAAAAATCATATACCACAGTGCTACTAATCATATTAAACAATTAGTCATTGTTTCTTAGCTTGAACATCTAATTGAGTTGCTACTGAATAAAAACCTAATCTTTGACTAGCTATATCTACATTTGATTATTTTGCTCAGCGCAGTTGATAATTAATATGCCTACTAATGTGACACAACTTTTACTTGAATTACACTTATAAGAAATTGTTTAATTAGAGGAATTACAAAAATGAGGAATATTTAAAGGTAGAAGTTGATTATTTAACATGGAATTATTGTTGAATCAGTATTCATTCTGACGTCAAATGATATTAAATTTAATATTGACACTTAATGACATACAGACAACTGATTGAGCTCTTCAAAAGACAGAACTAATGGGCCTACATCCTTAGAGCAATGGATGTTATATTTCCATCACAGAGAAACAGAGAGCTGTGACTATATCCCATCCAGCAACCACTTTGCACACTGCCATTTTCAGCAGCTTCTTATTTCCTTCCAGTTGCTTCGTCGCTGTTCAGAGGTTAAAGCTGCTCACAGCTGTAATGGCAAGTTCTGCCATTCAAGTTCAGACTCACTCAAACAGAAATGTGACTTTCCTACATGTGTTGTAGCTTGCGCAGTGCGCTGTTTTGAAGATATTCACCACTTCCATACTTTCCAGTGTGATGGAGTCTTTATCAGGGTGGTTAAAATACTCTGCTGAAGATTAATGAAACACTTGAAGAGTTATTTCATGTGATCTGCATGCGTTACATTAAATAAATCAGATTTGTATATCTAAGGTGTTTATCTAGAATGAACATTTGTATGTATAGAAATTTTAGTTACTGTAAATTAATTGATTACCATATATTGGAAGATCTTACACTTCTAGAACCAAAAGGATGTATTTCGTCCAATTAATACACATTTCTTGCATTTTCTCTGCATAAACTTTCCAGTTCCTTATTCTTTTCATGGCCTTCAAAACATTTCAAGGACAGATCTGGGCAGTACTTTTTCAATTGTAATAACAAGTTATTTTTTTAATATATCTTCATATTTCTGGTAATAAGCATCATTAAAAGCTTTTCATTTGGTACATGTCTTTCAGCAGGCAGAGATAAAATTATGAAGCACATGGAACTGGAAAAGATATTCAAACTAACCTTGGACAGATAGTTTCAGATTTCTGAAACTATTTCAAGTAAGGAGCTCGAGATTGCAGTCTACATGTACATGACACTTAGTGAGTCTGTTATACTTAAGAAAAAAAAAAAGATCAGCTCTTACAAATTAGTAGATAGCAAGGGAAAGTAACGTTACTGAAAACTAGTTAATGTTGAACAAAAATTACCAATAGGAAGATGATATAACGTTGATATGGTTATAAACAGCTTTTTAATTACTTTAATTATCAAGTGAAACATTAAGATGGCAGGTGGCATTACAATAAGATGCAAGTATTAATATTATTGTATCTGAGGGAACGGGGTTTTGGTGCTATCAAGAAACCTGCATGGAAATCATTCTTCACTTTTACCTGCCATCAATTCTATATTAGTATTTCATTTATAGAATACGCCATCAACTTCACAGCATGAGCTACTGTAAGAAAAGTGTTTGATTTAATAGATTTTGCCTATAATACTTCCTGCATAATCTCATGATTAGCTTACTAAACCTTGACATTGTAAACTACACTTTTTACCTGATGAATAGAACAAAGTTTAATGTTTTTTCTTTAGAACAGCAACACCATTCTAACAAAAGCAGAGCTACTTAAACTCTTAACTGAATATTGAAATATTTTGCTAGGGTGAAAAATCTCTGTTACGTATTGATTTTCTAGTAAGAAGATCCTGTAACATAAAACGTAGGAAACAAAATTAGAAAAAGAAAAACCTCCCCAGGTTCTTTAGAAAGCTGCAGAATTAACAAAAACTATGACATACACCAAACCTATTCAGTACATGAGATCAATTTTTCATACTTATGGAAGTCAAGCAGGTTTACTCTAGTGGAAGGATGTATCCATTCTCTGGATTCATACAGTTCTGGAGTCACACATGACATTAAACATATTTACAGCTGTGACACTGAATGCACTGAATACATTGATTTTTTACCTCATTTCAAGCTTCCCACCTTTACTTTGATTGGGAACACCCAACTAGTGGATGTTGCTCCTTTGTTGTAAGCACATGGGCAGAAAATGGTCTGCAGTGATAAGGAGAGAGGACACTGCCTTTGCTGTACACTTTCATCATGTAAGTAAAGGTAGTGAAGCTGCCTCTGAGGGAGAAATCATCTGTACAAGTGGAAGGGTTGACAGAATGCATTTCCACTCTGACACAATGTGGGAAAAGTAATAAACTGCACTTGCCAAAATTCTGTTTGTGGGCAGAATTGATAGCTGCACACTGGTTCTTACACAGAACTATGAACTAGCAACTTTAGCATTAAAAAAAAAAATACATTTTTTAAATCAATCTTAGATGTCAACCAAAAAGACTATGTGATTGTAATTGTGGATCATAATGACACTACTCAGTTTTTGTTTGGTCATTGATTTAATTGGTAGAGGTTAATCTTCAAGGTATATATAGGCATATATACACACTGTAGAAAACACATGAATTGAAAGGGCTAGAAAAGAGGATAAGAAAGTAAAAGAGTTGATATCAGACCCACTCTATATGGAATTAGGAAGATCAAAAATGAAAAAAAAAAAGGGGGGGGGGGAGAGAATTCAATGACTAGTGGGTTACCATCTAAAAGTACAAAAAAAAATACCAAAATACTGCCTTTTTTGATGTCAAATAGAAAAAAAAATAGTTTTAAAACGGGCCTAAAAATCACATTACTTGTCGCTTGTTTGTATGTATACAGAGGTCTTTCAAGAAATGTCATTTCAAGTATTATTCTTTAGACAGTATCTGATCTATGTATTTCCCAGGTAAATAATTTGTGCTCAAGAATAGTTCATCAGAACCATAATTCTGAGCATTTCTAAGCACTTAATCCTCCTGTGTCATATTATTAAAGGTTTGTATGTTATAAAAACAAAATAATTTGTTAAACATGTTCCTTCAACACCATTTTAGAGATATGTTGGAATCTTGTATCAACAAAACAGATATATGTCACCTTGTGTATTATTTTTCACTCCTTTAATTGTATTTTTAAATCTTTTACTGAACTGTGCATAACCATTGGTCAGCAGGGGACTGCTTTTTATAGCCAAAAAGTGCCTTTGCAATTACAGGAGTTAAAAACTCCAATTTTCAAGAGGAACTGAAGTCCAAGTGGTTTAATAGTTGTCTTTACAAAGAAAAGGGGAAATCATACAGTTAGTCACATTGCTAACCAAAAGTACTTACAAATGCTATGCAAGAGTTTTCATTGATACAACATTATCACAGTGACCAATGCTTTATATTCAAAGACATTACAGAGTATGAATATTTTTTGGAAAAAAAATAAAAATAAAAATCCTGAAAGCCATCATTCATTGTGAAGTTCATTTACTTCAATGAAGGCATATGGGTTTTGTGTCAGACAGTATTGATACTGACTTTCCAAGGTATTTATTTATTTCTGATAAGCACAGCTAAGTTTATTCATGGAACTGAGTCGACAGCCAATGAGAAACTAATTTTAAAACAGGATTACATAAAGAAAAATCAAGGTGTTAAGTCTAGAAGAGCATTTACTCTGCCTCTTAGGAAAATGATCATTTGCATCTTGGGTTCACAATAAACCATGGAAAAAAGATGTAAATTTAAAGATTCAAAAATCCATATCCTATGTGCATACCAAATTACTTGTGGTAATTGTTTTACTGGGTCACTAAGAAGCATACTGATAGAAAACTATCCCATTTTTATATGGAAATTGATATTTTTTTAAAGTAAGTTACAAAAAAAGAGTTTTTCTGACCTTTAAATATAGTCTTTATGTGTGTTTTTTTCCCCATGTCTACCAATAAAACTACTTTATATAATCCACTGATTTAATCATGCTTTAACTATAACTACTCTGTTGTCATTGAAAGAATGTCTAATGATTTTCCCCTCTGAACATCAATAGCAAAATCCAACTGAAAAAATGAAAAATATCATAATGAATATACATGGATTAAAAGCCCAGTATGAAATGTTTTCATATATACATATATGTCATTTTCTTACAAATTCTCATATAAGCATTCTTAAGTACATTTGTTTTTTATTCCACACCAACTTGAAAAGGCATATATTTTAAACTTTATTAGGGCAGGCTTGGTTTGCAAAATAACTAAAATAAAATCACAGAGTTTTTAGAATGAATAACCTAAAAACTTCACATATCCCAAAGATGTTTTTCAATGGTCAGTATTTCAAAGTTGGATAACCAGTGTCTAATCTATATGTAGTAGAGAAAAGGTTTTAAAAAAAATGAAGACCGTGCTATTTTTGACACAAGTCAATTGCTTTTGTATGGGTTGTTTAAATCCTACAGTCTCCATCTCACTGAGATGGTCCTATAACTGATACTTGTGCTCTACCTATGATAGGGTTGGCTTCGCATCTGTGTTTTTCACTTTCTGAACAGTAGGCATGCTATGACATTTTTGCCTACCTCAAGACACCTGTCAAAATGAATCTGTATGAGTGGATTAGTTATTAACTTCAACAAAACCAGGATTTCATCTAATGTCCCCAAATTTGAAACAATTAACACTATCCATCTAAGTGAGGTAATGAAATCTCTAGAAAGCAAAAAGGGTCTGTATACATTTGCTGTCACAAGGACATTTGATTGACTAGTGTACACCCACTGGTCTTATGCAGTTGCAGCTGAAAATGAGACCAGAAGAACAGGAGCAGATGGGTGAACTTTTAAGTTAACTACAAAAGTTAAGGATGATTAGCATTAGCCTTAGCACAGTAAGGTTTTCTTCCTGGCACAAGCAAAGAGCTAGCAAAGTTTACTATACATGGTCTGTCTTTCACGTGAAAAAATATTGTTAGAACTCTGATTCCAAATATATGAAGAAATGCATGGATGCTTGCAAAGAATCTCAGAACTTTATTTTGACAAATTATTCTGGCACTACTAATGAAATGAATTCACAACACATAGAACTGCATTTTTATGCATGACTAAATATAAAGTAAAACACCTTCAAAGGAAAAACTAAAATATTTTGTATAATTTGTTTGCATCTTTAATTGAAATTAAAAATACAAATACGATTTCCTTTTTCTTCAGAATATATTTAACTTTATTCTTGTATTGTGTTTATCTCTACCAAATGGAACTCTAATGGCTAAAAAGACATTCTGTTGGTTGCACTTCAGACAGAAAAGATACATTTTCCCAATAAAATTAGTGTAACTTGTCTAATAAAGCAAATATCTCAGACAATTGCAACATATGTATTTCAAAGACCAAGATCTGTTCCTGATCGTCCTGATTTGTTTCCTTGCATAACACCTGAAGCTGCTGTAGACAAAAACTAAAAAGCTCGACAATGCTGCTTTTCAGAGATTTTCTGAAAGCCTTTGGAGGAGAAGGCGTGAGTCCAGGTTTGTATGCCACTCAATTAAATGAGCAAAAAGCCACCAACTTCAACTGACATCGCTTTACTGCAGCTGAGGGTCTGTCTCAGGACATTCAGATACACAGGGGGAGGAACCAGTCAATTGTAAGTATGGCTACGTTGAGATCACAGGAAAATCCTATGGATCTCTGGGTCTCCACAAAAGGCTACAGAAGCTACACAGAAGAATAGCTCTTCCTTTTCCTCCCTCGACCCCCCACAACCAGTTAAGAATGACGCTACTATGAGCTCCTGATCTATATCCACAAGCCACAGAACAAGATACACAGAAGTTAAAGATAACAAGACAAGCATTAATTTCTGCATCGAATTTCTGCCCTGTGCAAGGATTTCTATAGCAAGCATAGCTCCTCCCAGGCCCTCTTTGCACTGTTTATACATGCTTTTTCAGAAGTATGCTAATTCCTGCTGCTCCTATGAGAATGGAAAAGAGCAAAGACATTTAGTTACATTTTTTCTCCTTGCAACTTCCTCACCAGGAGTTTTATAAAAAAAACAATCTTTGTTAATTCTAACTAGGTTCTAGCAAGGCTTAGAGAACATCAGAATGTCACTGGTGATACCATAGCATATATTCATTTTTTGTTAATCAGATCAGCCTGGGCAGGATTAATGATAAGTGGAAACTGGTGGTCCGTTTGGGCTAGCACTCCAAAAAGGAGCTAAATTATGTTAGGAAAATTACATTATATAAACAAAAGGAAGTAAACATACAAGCAAAAATATTTTTATTTGTAAAGCAAATGAAAGATTAAGGATGAAAATGCATGAGATACAAGAAATTCATACACAAAGCACGAGAAGAATACAAATCTGTAAAAGCAAGGTACGAGAAGATTAAGTTGAAGAACTAGAATAACAAAATCAGCAAGTTCCATGGTTAATAATCCAGATTAGAAATCCACAATTTATGCATTCCCAGTTGTTTGTTTGTTTGTTAGTTTTGTTTGTTTGTTTGTTTGTTTTATAGCCATGGAAACATATACAAACTGGAAATCCTCACTTCCTTATGAGAAACACAAGAATAACCACATGGATACTAGTAATATGATACCATATTTCCTTCCAATTTATGTAGCTTTCTATAGAATTTAAGTCAAATTGCAATAAACAGCATTTGATGAAATGCATTATGCATTTCATTAATTCTTCATGATATTTCTAGTTATATTAGTAAGATGCACTGAAAACATAATCTTTAACAACATTCTAATTAGTGCTTAACTTTTCATGTATGTTTTGTAACTTGCAAGTTGCAGGGCTCAGCAGAATACTCCCATTCTTTTGCTGTATAGAGATAGTTTCTTCAATGCAGCTGGTGGACAAATGCAGCATCTTTTTAACTAGTCTGTCCCAATATTTAAATAAATAAATAAAAGAAATCAAATACTAGTTTACTAGTAAAGAAATTCCATATAAGCAAAAGAGGACATAGGAAGGCTTGCTTTCTTTAAAATAAAATAAAAACTTGTGCCTAGATGTATATAAATAATTTTAGCAGATGACATGCTAAAATAACATGCAAAAATCACAAGATAAATTAACAGTTATTCAAAATTTTGCTTAGTTGTTCATATATAAAAATCTATCAAAAATGGCACATAACATTAGCAACTGGTGTCAAAAGCAAATAGGAATTTCTCAATAGGAAAACATCAAGTCTATTAATTTTTAAAATGTAATATTTGTGGTCTAATAGCAAATAGCTACTGTAAATACATTTTAAATTATGCTCTATATGCACATCAATATAAATAATATCATTTAACCAAAATCCTATGACAATCAACCTTCATATATATGTTGACAAGATTCTCCAATGGTTTGTTACCGTACAAAAGAGTGGGACAAATTACTTATTTATATATACAAAACATGCTTATAAAGGCCAGCTGCAGGTATTTTTTGGAAAGTGCATTTTAATAAGGTCCTATTCAGTAGGGGAACAAATGGGGAAAAAGTAGTTTGCACTACAGAGTTTAGTGCAAGAGCTTTCTCTTTTTCTAACAACGAAATCAATCATTTGTCCAGACTGTGGGGAGTCAGAGTTAGTTACTGAAAAGAGCTCCATATATAAACAAGTCAATAACTCATTGTGTGTTATTGTTGGACTGAAGAAGTCTGCTTTCAAAAAGCTGCCCCTGCTTCTCTGAGAATGAATGTCACTGTATTCAGAGAGTGAGAGAGGGGTCTTTTGTTTCTAGCTATTGCTGACTGCCATTTATGTATGGGAAAAGAGATGTGGCTGCTAGTTGTCTCAGGAAAACCATACCATCACCACTGCACAGTTCTACATTATGGTTTCCCTGGACCTTACTTTTGTAAAAGTACTTCTATAAGAGAATTCATCCATTTTGCTGAATTCACTAGTAGTGTTTATAAATATTGTTTTCATTTTATAAAGACAAAATGGTCGAGGATTAGGGCAGATGAACACATTTGAGCACTTGATTTTACCTATGAAAGTGTAAAGAATAACACTCTAATTATATTAGCCTGAAAGTTTGCTGAAGAAATATCAATATGTTTAGTAAATAAACAGCACATAAGATAGCTTAACATGTCTTTGTACTATTTTGTATTCTTATCAGTTCAGACTTGGGGAAAAAAAGAAATTAAAATGTTATTTTTGTTCACCTACCTAAGACTGTTCCTTTACCATCCAGCCCAATTAATTAAAGAAAGCTTCTACTTTTTATGATTAATATTAAAAATCAGAGGCTCTGCAAACAATTTTGTCATTCCACAAGGGAACTTAGTGGAGTTACATTCGTATCTGCCAAGCTATTTGCCTGTAGAAGTGCTTTCAAGAGCTTTCATATCTATAGCCTAGATTTGATTGTTAATAATGTCAGACCACTAAATTTAAAAGAAACCTTTTTTCCTTTAAAAAAATTTACTTGACATGCATTTTACATTGACATAGAAATTGAAATTTCCTTTTTGTTAAGCCCAATACTATTTGAGCAAGAAAAAAAAAGTTATGATCACATCAACTAGCATAGGTTCAAACAGGAAATAGGCTGTATCCATATCTCAAAATATTTAGAACACTTTCTTAGATAAGAGTACGTTTTCTATGTAAAAAAGAGAGAAAAACAAACAAACAAACAAACAAACAAAAAACATGCTTTTCCCACCAAAAACTTGAACATGAACATTCAGCATTATTTAGGATGCAGATCAATAGAAAAAGCCCAACAGGGAAATCCCATCAATGTGGTTTCAGAGACTAAAATTGTGATTGTACTGTAAAATCCCATCTATTATATCTATTCTATTACATCCAGTCTGTGCAAAGAAATATGGCTTTGATGTGAATTCTGGATTTTTCAGAATTCAGTACTCCCTTTTGAGCTCTTGCATGGCTACAGGACAGATTCAGGAGGAGAACACTCAGAAGCTCATATTAACTTGGCTACATTAAATCTTGAAATTTGATAATTTTGAGTAGTTATTTTATTATCAGATGCAGACACATTTATGGTAATTCCTCTTGTCTATTAAAGAATAATGAGATTCTGCTTACTGTAGACAGCAGGTGACCTTCTGTGAAAATAATCACTGAAGAAATTAAGTAAGATAAAGGAAATGAATGGTTAAATTCATTTGGTAAATGGTTACTCAAGCTTAGGATGCATTTACATGCTTTGTTAAAACCCAGATTTGTACACATTTTTTTCTGAGTAAAAACATAGAGACCTAGATTGCATCTCAGCAGTGTTCTAAGGAAAAAAAAAAATTGTCTGCAAAGCAAGGCAAATGATGTCCCTAACATGACAACTTGGGACTCTCAGGAATCTTAAGAGATTGAGTTTGGGTTCTGAACAGAGAATACGTTTTCAGAAGTTTTCCAGTTTTCAGAAGATGCAATGAGAGCAACCTTTTGCATGGTGTAGCCATAATTTTTTCCCTTCAATATTTGGTTTGTGGATACTGAGATCCAGTTTGAGACCATGGATGCTATTCAGTCCAAGTCACTTAAACAGAAAAAATACTGACCTAATACTGAATAAAGTCCAAAAAGTGAATACGATAGAATAAATCTACCACAGTTGAGTGCATAAATGGATGTATTAAGTTATGGATGACAAATATTTAACATCAAACACAACATATCTTAAAAATAATTCCTATACATAAAAAACTCACGTCAAAGTCCTTGAAGATGATAGACAATAAGCTCAGTCTTTCTGTTCTAGAAGATTTCCAAACATTCCAGTTAGGAAAAACAAACAAACAAACAAACAAACAAACAAAAAAACACTAAATTGTTAACAGGAGGGAAAACGGTAACAGTTTTCTGAATTTGAGAAGGAATTAGTATGGGATATCAATGGATGAAATATAATCAATTTAATACTCCTATGGTCATGCCAAGTCTTCTTTTCTGTTGGCTTGCCTGTCAATAAGCAATTTATGAATAACAACTCATAAGATATTTCAGAAGGAAAAAAAGTACCTTGAAAAATTAAGTGAAATAAGATTATTTAAAGTGTACAAGCAATACAAGGAAGATAGAAGTGAACTCTGCAATATAGGATAAACATAGATTTGTATGTTTTTTTTTGTTGTTTTTTTGTTGTTGTTGTTTTTTAAGTGGCACAAACTTTTTAAAATGTCATTACTTTGAATGGGAAAGATACCAACAAGGTCAAAGAGACTTTGGGTAAGAAACCTGCCTGATGTGACTCCTTTGTTTTATCAAAATGAAAGAAAATTGATAAAATATTTCAGTTATACAAACTTTTCAGCTATGCAAACATTCTAAGGGCCACTTCTTACTAACATCAATTTTGATCAGAAGTTCAGATTAAGATTATCCCGTGAAAGGCAATGAGGCTATTTATTCCCATATGACAGAAAATGCAAAAAAGGATAAAGAAAAAGATAAAAATAGGATATGAGACAGAAAGGATTTGATCATTCAAGATAATAACAATTAGTAAAGAATTAGTATTCAATCTTTCTCTTGTTTCCCAACAAAAAGGGACTCTAATAAGTATTATTTACCATGGCTGTTTTGCTTGCTGACTTAAAATGAAGCATTAACTTCACTGATAAAAACTCAATCAACAGGAAGAGAGGACAGGAAAAACACTGACTCACATTCACGCTGTTTTGGACAAGATACCTCTATAGCAGATTTGTATTGTAA